>NW_024429186.1:3940011-4072359 GCF_017639785.1 Mesocricetus auratus
CTAATGTTACAGCAAGGGCACTCAAGTCTGAAAATCAGTTGCCATGAGTTTCCATGCAGAGCTTGGGGAAATTAGATCCAGAAAACACACATTCATCATTTTCTCCCAGAAAGATTGACAAAAAAGGAAAGAACTATCCCTTCTAAGTCTTTATTTATTAATATTATTTTATCTTTTTTCTTTTATTATCCAGTTTAAATTTAGATAAGAAACAAGGTTGCTTCACAAGTCAGTTCCAGGTCCCTCTCCCTTTCCCTCCCCTCCTCCCGTACCCTCCCCCCAACCCCCCCGGTTAGCCCCTCATTCCCCCTTGGGAGGGTGAGGCCCTCCATGTGGGTGTCCATAGTCTGTCATTTCATATAGGGCAGGGCCTAGACCCTTGCCCAAGAATTCAGGGTGAGAGTGCACCTCACATTGTTCTATGGGAGTCCAAAATCCGTGTGTATACTTGGGATGGGTACTGATCTGCTGTCCAAGGCTCAATAGATTACCTAGGCCTCCTCACTGACACCCAGATTCAGGGGGTCTTGATCAGTCCCATGCTGGATTCCCAGGCTGATGCCTGGGATTCAAGAGTTAACCTTTGTCTGGTCAGCTGTTTCTGGGGGTTAAACCAGCCCAGTCTTAATCCCTTTGATCCTCCCTCTCTGTTACTGGCTTTCTTGAGTTCAGCTCAGTACTTAACCTAGGGAGTCTGCCACATCTTCGATCAGCCACTAAATGAAGTTTCTGTTTCCCAGACTCTCTGGCCATAGGATTGTAGGCTGGTCCTCCCAGATCTATGTCTAAAATCCATATATGAGAGAGTACATGCTATGTTTCTCTTTTTGTGACTGTGTTACCTCACTCAGGATGGTTTCTTCTTTGTATTGTTTTCCTGGTTTCTACTTTATTGATTTCAGCCCTCAATTTGATTATTTCCTGGCGTCTACTCCTCCTGGGTGAGTTTGCTTCTTTGTGTTCTAGAGCTTTCAGCTGTGATGTTAATTTTCTGGTATAACTGTTCTCCTGATTCTTCATGTGAGCACTTAGTGCTATGAACTTCCCCCGTAGCACTGCTTTCAAAGTGTCCCATAGGTTTGGGTATGTTGTGTCTTCATTCTCATTGAATTCGAGGAAGTCTTTAATTTCTTTTTTTATTTCCTCTTTGACCCAGAGATGGTGCCGTTGAGCATTATTCAATTTCCATGAGTTTGTAGGTTTTCTGCAATTTGTGTTGTTGTTGAATTCAAATTTTAAAGCACGGTGGTCTGATAAGATGTGTGGAGTTATTCCAATTTTTTTGTAGCTGCTGGGGTTTGATATGTTGCCAAGTATGTGGTCGATTTTTGAGAAGGTTCCATGTGGTGGTGAGAAGAAGGTATATTCTTTTTTATGTGGATGAAATGTTCTATAGATGTCTGTTAATCCCAGGCGGGTCATTACTTGTATTAGACCCTTTGCTTCTTTGTTGAGTTTCTGTCTGGTATTCCTGTCTAGTGGTGAGAGTGGTGTGTTGAAATCTCCCACTATAACTGTGTGGGGCTTTAGATGAGATTTAAGTTCTAATAATGTTTCTTTAACGAATGTGGATGCTCAGGATAGACACTTCATCTTGGTGGGTTTCACCTGTGATGAGTATGTAATGACCTCCTTCATCTCTTTTGATTGATTTTATTTTAAAGTCCAGTTTGTTATATATTAGGATTGCTACCCCTGCTTGTGTTTTGGGTCCATTTGATTGAACAATTTTTTCCCAACCTTTAACTCTCAGGTAATTCTGTCTTTGAGGGTGAGGTGTGTTTCTTGTATGCAGCAGAAGGAAGGGTTCTGTCTTCGAATCCATTCTGCTAGCCTGTGTCTTTTTATGGGTGAGTTAAGGCCATTAATATTGAGGGATATTAATGACCATTGATTGCTTATCCTTCTTCGATTTGCAATGGTTGTTGTTGGTGGAATTATGTGTGGAATTTCACCCCTTTGTTCTTTTGGTTGTTGGTAGAGAGGGATTCTCTAATGCCTATGTTTTTCTGGTTCCAGCCAACGAGACCAGGTAACCAGAGGAGCCAGGGAGACCAGGGGCGTAGCTGTTCCGGATCAGGTTCAATAGGACCCATCATAGTGTCCATGGGAACAGGTAGGAGGCTAAGCGCTCCAGATTCCTGTTCTTCTTCTCCACCCACGGGATCAGCACTTGGACAAGGAATAGAAGAACTACCAGATTATTGGACTTGCTAGCACCCACCAAAAGGGAACTCTGGTACCCAGACCAGTAAGGGGCTCTTTCTGCACTCACTAGAAGAAGAGATGGGAAAGAGACAATACAAAACACACTCAGCAGCAGAAAAACAAATATGACACCGCCAGATTCTAGAGACTCCACACCAGCAAGACTCCAACATTCCAATGCTAACGAAGCAGAAGAGAACGACCTTAAAAGCAATTTCATGAAAATGATAGAGGCCCTAAAAGAGGATATAGGAAAATCCCTCAAAGAAATGGAAGAAAAAACAAACCAAAAAAATGCAAGAAATGAAAAAAAAACAAAACAATACAGAGAAACCCTGTCTCGCAAAACCAAAAAAAAAAATGCAAGAAATGGAAGAAAAAACAAACCAAAAAATGCAAGAATTGGAAGAAAAAACAAACCAAAAAATGCAGGAAATGGAAGAAGAAACGAAGCAAAAAAATGCGAGAAATGGAACAAAAAGCAAACCAAAATATGCAAGAAATGGAAGAACAAACCCTTCTAAGTCTTACATGGAAATGTACAGCCAACCCATGATACACATGCTCAGTTAGCACACAGAATGAACCCCCATCCAAACTTCCCTAAATTCTTGTTACATCTCAAATTTGAAAATACTTTCTAGAGTTGGGAACAGATCTGCATGTACAAATTTATTCATATACCAGGTGTTGTTAGTTTTCTGTGCCATGTACAGGTTGAGGTTAGGAAATTGCTTTATAAAGCAGTTGTGAGTTCTGTCCATTATGTGTGCTTCTCTGGTTACTCCATTAATCACAAGTGGTCATACCAAAAGCTACATCTAATAGACCCTAGAGAAAGGACTAAGTTCATGGAGAAAGACTTTGAGGCACAGCTCTTCATCCATACTTGAAATCTCTGTTCAGCATCACCAGGTCCATTACCAAGAACATGAGTAAGAGTTATAGTGAGAGTCTGTATATGAAAACTTAAAAAAGCCTGTTCTCAGAAGCAGCAGGGGACACTGTGGATCCATCAACCTCTAAGAAGTAAAGAACCACAGAAGCAGGTAATGTTGCTGTGCAATCAGGAGATTTAAACAAATTCTTCTCATTTCATTGCCAGTGTCAATATATTCAGAGCCCAAGGTGTAGTTGACATCAGAGATCTCCATGCTACAACATGGGAGATATTATTCGTTAAATAAAATCCATAATGAGGTCAACAAAATTTAGAATGGATTCACACAGTTGCTGGATAAGACAATAATTCTTGAATGAATTATCAGGAAATGTTAAGGGTATTTGAGATCGGGATCCTGAGCAACATTTTGGGAAAAGTGTCCCAATTAGGGCAAGAGGTGTGCACATTTCTGCTGATCACTGCTGTGGAATGGACAGCAGCATCCAAAGCTCTGTCCCAGTATGGTCAAAATAGTCCTCTGCATCAAAAATATGTTTAACTGTAAGGAGGTTCAGATGACCACTGAACTCTTGAAGTATAGTTCACTTTAATGAACATGGATTTGGTGACTGGATTCTCACTGGGATGGAAGTGCTCTGTCCACACAGGTTCTCGTGTGAAAGAGGGAGAAAGGACAAAAAGCTAGAAATCCATGTGTGATTTAATAAAAAAAACTCTTGATACTTTGATATCCATTGCACCAGATGTGCACATACCGTAACTGTAATACTGCCTTAATTAAGGAATTAAACTAATATTATCTATTTATATTCTTCAAGGTCTGAGAATTTTGTGAATTTTAAGAGGAGAATGTCTCCATTGTATTTAAGTAGGTAAGCACTCTTGTCCATTTCAGCCTATGATAGTCATCAGAATCCCATGGATTGGAGTATGAAATGCAGCTTTATAGAAAGAGATTGTGAAATGTCCAGATAATACCATCCAGTACTCTGAATTGTAGGGATGAGTCCTTGTCTATAAGGAGAAGAGGTGAATTTCTGGTATCAGAATTTACACATAAACTAAATGCATGTTTGGTTGTTTGTCTACTCCACGCATACATTGAATCCAGTTACTCACGTTATCAACATATACCATGCTCTCCTCACAGAAATCACCTAACAGTACCATCATTTTTCAATCCAAGTGCTTGAGAATTTTGAATTATGAGTTTGTAGTTACAGTTTATCTAACACCTGCTCTCTCTATAGTGCTTTTCACCTAGCGTGTTACAATGATGATCAGGAAGACCAGGACATGCCTACAGAACTGATTGGAAACATTAAATAAACTCTCAATTTGACTATATCTGAACTCTTGAATTTTGAATGTAAGGAAGTAGTTCAGAGAAATGGTATAAGGGCATTGATGTACTCTAATACAACTTTACAATAATATTTTCTAATTTTTAAGTCATTATTCGAGAGGGAGAGTTAATCTGTATTTATATAAACTTGTTGGATTATATTGCTGGATTTTAATTTTTACACTACATACTCCTCACTTGTCTTTATTTTTCCCTTGGAACCAGAAATAATTCAACTACATCTGAAATAATTAAGAAAAATTTTTATATTCACTACCACTTATATCACAGTATAAAACAGAATACCACAGTTTTATGTCCTCCATGAACAAGGAGTCTGAAACACAACATCAGGGTTCCTGATTAGAAATGAAGTTCTTTCTTCAGAAGAGTCTGTTGCCTGCCTTCCCTACATTCAGGCATCAATGAACCTTGCATCTCTGATCCTTTGTATCTGTCACACACAGTTGATATCCAGCGGAAGATTTCGCTTTGGATATATGTTTTTCTTATTTGTTGATGAATAAGACACTGTTTGACCAATAGAGGAAGGAAGATAGATTGGGACTAGGAATCTACGAGAATTCTGGGATTGTTAGGCAGAGAAAGATCACAGAAAGATGCCGTACAAGACCTGATGTTACACCCCCAGGAACAACACAGACCTGAGGGAAGGGTAAGGATGCACTTCCTAAGAAAAGTTTAGGATTTAGTCCTCAACATACTTTGCCTGATTCATGTGTCCTCAGCCACCTTTTTCTTCAGCTGTACTAGGTCTGTATTTAAAGAAATTCACTGCTCATGAATATGCAAATCATGTAAGTCTATGGTTGTAAATACAGGGATGTCCACATCACCAACAACATATGTTCAGTGTCCTTGTACAGTCACTTAGTACACAGGTCCTCACCATGACATGGAGCTGCATTATTTTCTTCTTGGTATCAGTAATTACCGGTAAGTTACTTCCAATTCCAAACATGAGGATGAGGCAGGGACTAAGGTGACATTGATGTCTACTCTGCATTTCTCTCCCCAGGTGTCCATTCCCAGGTCAAGCTGCAGCAGTCCGGTTCTGAACTAGGGAAACCTGGGGCCTCAGTGAAGCTGTCCTGCAAGACTTCAGGCTACACTTTCACAAGTTACTATATTTCCTGGGTGAAGCAGAAGCCTGGAGAAAGCCTGCAGTGGATAGGATATGTTTATGGTGGAGGTGGTGGTACAAGCTACAATCAAAAATTACAGGGCAAGGCCACACTGACTGCAGATAAATCCTCCAGCACAGCCTACATGGAGCTCAGCAGCCTGACATCTGAGGATTCTGCCATCTATTACTGTGCAAGACACACAGTGTTGCAACCACATCCTGAGTGTGACAGAAACCGTGGAGAAGCAGGAAGCTGCCCTAGGCCTGAGATGACAGAAAAGATAATCCTGGGTGTTTATTCAGAAATATTCAATCTGAGTGTCCCTTTGTCACTTTGCACATTCCTACCAGTTTCTCACATGAGTAGATACTGCTTTAGGATGCCTCAGTGTACTCCATACCTTGACAATTTGTTCACCAGTGACTACCTCTCTTGACACGATTCTTCATTAATAAAACAGTCAATTTGAAAATTGTGATGATGCATTATGCTAAAAATATGTCCGGATTCTATGAGCCTGAGACTTTTGTTGGTGTAGCTTTTAAAAAATCTGAAATATGAATTTGACCAATAAAGTCCAAGTAATAAAATCTTGGTAAAAAATTATTTTCATAGTCTGAAATTTCACGTGACATCAGGGGTATCATTAACTCTGGGTTGTTTAGCTGAAGATTCAGTCTCTTAGAATGTGATATACATATGAAAATGCATTGCCACACAAGTATAATTCATGTAAGTTTGTCAAAAAATTATTACATTATTTTTCACAAAAAAATGAATTCAGTGTGTTTACATGTACAAAGTGGTAGGTTCTTAGAGCTTACATTATTACCTGGTCCCATATTTACTTGCTTCCCAGGGTCAGTTACCTGCCCCACATTCTCAAGTCTTTATAGAACATGGACCTCCACTGATACACCATCAATAGCCAGAGGGCGTTGGATACCTGGTGGTCCCCTTTATCCTACAGAGTGTTTGAATTTTGCTCTGGTAGAGCAAAAAGAATTTTGTTCTTGTAGACACTGCCTAGTACTTGGGGTCACTGTGATAGTTACATGCAACAACACTAAAAAAACTGGGTTTCATGAATCTGGAAAAAAATTGAGGCACAGCTCCCCATTTATCCTTGAAATATATATTCAACATAACCAATGACAATGAAGAAAGAAGGAAGAGCCATAGTTTGGGCACTCTGGGTCAGCCCAGAGACAAATATATAATTGTGGTTTCTCCAAATCAGCAGGAAGCACTGTAGATCCACCAGTACCTAAGAAATAAATGGCAGCTGAAGTTGGTATTAAAGTTGTGCACTTGGCCGGGCAGTGGTGGTGCACACCTTTAATACCAGCACTCAAGAGGCAAAGGCTGGAAGATCTCTGTGAGCTCAATACCAACCTGGTTTACAAGAGCTAGTTCCAGGGTAGCCTCCAAACCACAGTGAAACCCTGTCTCGCAAAACCAAAAAATAAATAAATAAATAAAAATGAAATTTGTGCATTGGGGACATTCCAACAGCCTCTGTGGATTTCATTGCCAACACCATTACATTCAGAGACTGTGATGTAGATAGGAGAGAAGACCTTCAGCTTATTGGCTCCATATGCTTCCCTTTAGGAACTGTCAGTGCATGTTATTCATGATATTGAAATTAGAGCAAAACAGACGGCAGTCAGCTGATGCCCCTCAACATATAGTTTTGCTTTAATATTTGTAGCAAGTATGCATATATTTATACTTTCATAGAAACCAAGTTATACAGATGTAATTGGATTTTCTCTGTCCTGGAATCATATTATAAGTCCATCCTTCATAAATGAAAACATTCAACTCCTATAAAGCTTTATTAACACCAGCTCTGTCACAGAATAAGAGGAAAATTGTCCTGGAATAGGAGAGATACACAGGCAGAGAGAGAGAGAGAGAGAGAGAGAGAGAGAGAGAGAGAGAGAGAGAGAGAGAGAGAGAGAGAGAGAGAGAGAGAGAGAGACAGAGAGACAGGGACAGAGAGACAGAGAGACAGAGAGAGACATAGACAGACAGACAGAGACAGAGACAGAGTTGTCTAAGGACATGTACTTCCACCCATGAGGAATCTTGTCTAAGTACTGTCCTTTCCTCCCCCAACTGGAGGACAGGAAATAAATTGACTTACAGCATGCATTTGCTGGTTTCTACTTACTTCTCCATGTAATACATTTTATATAGTTGTTCACCAATCTGTGAGTACTAAGGTGCTGCCTCCTCGCTCTGTTGAATCTGTATCTGAATGTGCCATATTGATATGGGCACTACAGTTGAGGTGAAGACTTACTGTGTTTCTCTGACCTCAGGTTCTCTGCTCCAGGTGTATCCTGATGAAGGCAGAAAAGATCCTTCTCTGTCCTGTTATTATTTTATTAAATTGGCAACTTCTAGAGTTGAATCATACTGACACCATGGGGGAGCCTCTTTTTTAGAGGAACACTAAAAGTAATATTGGCACAATATTGAATCCATCTCTGAAACATTCAATCAGCATCTCACATTAAATATCCATTTATCCCTACAACTGAGTTCTTTGAGCACTGAAGTTGCAGGTATGTGTTACTACTCAAGGCAGACAGTGCAGTTTCATTGTAAACAATGACACATCCACCTGCATGGGAGCTCCTAAACAGCAGTAGGTGCAGTGGAGCCAAGAATCCCCAGAAGAGAGATGAAGTTGATATGTAGGGTGATGGGGGAAGTTCTGTGTATATGTCAATAAAGCACTGTTGGCCTATTGGGAAGGAACATAGTTGGGACTAGGATTCCAGGAGAACTCTGGATAGGAGAAACACAGAGACTCATGATGTAAACGCCATAGGGATAAGAAGCTCAGAAACTTCTCTGGAGGGTAATGTTTATCCTCTCTGTTTTCCTTTCTTGAGTCTACTAGCTGACCTTCACCTGATATGATTGATATGTGATGCTTACATTCTCCAGTTGAGTGTAGATTATTTGTTAAACACTTCACAGGCTTATATATTCTTGTATATTTTAATCAGTTTTTATATATTTTATGATGTAACTGAAGAAAATTAATACAAGTTATTCTGGTCATTGATAGTCCTTTTCCAACGCCTTCTAGATTTTCCCCATCTCCCGATTCAGTGAACATCCCACCATTTCTTTTCGTTTGTAGAAAGCAAGGGAGTTAAAAACAAGAAGGATCAAATCATCAGGCATTAAAAAACTAAGAAAATAAGGATGCCACACACACAAAACCCATAAAAACATACAACTATGCAACCATGAGATACAGGCAAAAGTGCAGTAAGATATAAAGGAAATGCACAAACAACGTGTTATGAGTGAAAATATAATAAAAGGTGTCATAAAGTTAAATTTCCATTAATTATCTATTTTTGCACTTGTGCCTACCCTTAAATGGGTTAATACGCCCAAAGAGACTGGAGAACAATAGATTTTCCTTTGCAAGCAAGGGTCGGTTGTAGAAACTTCCTGGTTAGGGATGACTGCCTGTGTCCATGTCCCTCCATCAACACTGAGAACCCATATGGCTTGACTTGGCTCAGGCTCTCTGCAGGTTTTCACAGTCTCTGTAAGTTCATTATGCATGAGTCAGTCCTGTTGTGTGAAGAAGACACTGTCTCCTTGGGGTCATCCAACTCTTCTGGCTCTTACAATCTATTCAGCAGAGACAGCTGATCTGAACAGGGGAGAGCTCTGGACCCCAGACCGACAGTGGGGAGGCCAGCATGGGACTGATCTGGACCCCACAAATGTGAGTGTCGGTGAGAAGGCCTGGGCAACCTATGGGGCCCTGAGCTGTGGATCAGTGTCTATCCCTGGTATACAAACTGTCTTCGTATGCCTATAGCACAAAGAGAGATGATCTCTCAGCCTGGACTCTTAGGGCAGTGCATGGACCCTACCAAGAGTAAAATGACAGACTCTAGATATCCCCTATGTGGAAGGATTTGGCAATAGGGTGCGAGGGAGGGGGGGAAGGGAAGTGCGGGAGGAGGGGAGGGAGAGGGAACTGGGATTGACATGTAAAACAAGCTATTTAAAATTAAAATAAAAAATGATAAAAAAAGAAAAAATAAAAAAAGAATAAGTGGTGAGACAATATTAATAACTACATGATCAGTTTACCTACGTCTCACTAATTTTTCATAGAATTTTCTTAAATCCATTATTTTCATAACAATACTATTCCCACCAGATTCATTAAAATACACCAAAATCTGAACAAAATAGTAATATTTTTGTAAAGTTATTGCCAAATGTTAGAAGACACTTGTAAATACAGTGAGCCTCTATTCACATTCCAGCATAACCTTGTATTTTCAGCAGAGTGAATTTGATGGAATTGACCATCACTGTCATTCATCTCCAGGGAAGGGCTAATTTAGCACATATAGATGACTGATTCTATTGCTCTAGCCAGGGTTATTAACCTAAGAATAAACACAATCAGTCAAAATTTAAAAAAATTCCCTCCACAAGAGAAACTCGCAAATACTAAATTATGAGTCTATGAACATTTGCTTATTTCCAAAGGTTTTCTTTAAATACAGCATCATAATTTAGGTTTCTCGTACTCCATAATCCACTTTTGATCACTCACAGTGACCCTGCTTTGATTTTTTTGCCATGTCGAATCTGTGTCCTCTAAAGATATATGACTACTTATGTTTCAGCTTCAGTTTTTCAATGTGGTCTTAAATATAAATAAATATATATATATACATATGTATGCATGTATATTGATTTATTTAGCAATTTTCTGTTCCGCCTCTTTCCTCTAATCCAAATTCCTCCCCATTTTCCCCTGATGCCCCATCTTTTCTTCCAATCCTCTTCATTGGAATACAGTCCTCCAATGGATATCACCCAAACATGTCATGTCAAATTGAAGATGCAACTTAGAGGAAAATGGCCCCAAAAGTCATCGGACCATGCAGAGACAGCCACTGCTCCCACTTTTAGGAGTCCCACAAGAAGACCATATTACCAATCAGGCACTTATTTGCAGAGGCCTTTTGTCATTCCCGTGCAAGCGTGTGGTTTTTAGTGAAGTCTCTGTGGGCTAGGTGATTCATTGGGTTTTTATGGTGGTCTTGGTACTTCTATTGCCTATAAATTCTTCCTCTCCTTCTTCTTCAGAATTCCCGAGTTTGTCTAATGTTTGGCTGTTGGTCTCTTTATGCGTTTTCATCGGCTCGTGGATGAAATCTCTCTGATGACAGATGGGCTAGGCACCAATCTAAGAGTACAGCAGAAGATCATTAGGAACCATTTCGATGAATTTTTCCAGTCATGTTTTATATTTATCCTAGGTCTTTCAACTATCCATCTTCTGGATCCTGGCAATTCATGCAGTCTCAGGGGTGGGCTCCTTCTCTTGGCATGGGTCTCAAACTGTATCAGTCATTGTTTGACCACTCCCTCAATATCTGTGCCACCTATATGCTATCATATCTTGTAGCAGGCAAAATTGTAGGTTGAGATCATGCAGATGGATTGGTGTCCAGTCTGCCCACTGAAAGTCTTACCTGGTTACAGTAGATTGATTCTTCAGGTTTTGTATGCCCCATTGCTAGTTTGATTTGGTTATTTCCTGCTATCTAAACATCTTTTTTTCTAGAGCTTTCAGGTGTACTGTTAAGTCTGTTGTATGAGAATTGTCTAATTTCTTTTTTCAGGAAAGTAGTTCTATGAACATTCCTCTTTTTCCTCCCTTCATAGCAGTGTCCCATATGTTTGGATATATTGTGCATTCATTGTAGTTGAATGCTAGGAGGTCTATCCTTTCTTCCTTTCTTTCTCTCTTTCTTTTTTCTTTCTTTCTTTCTACCTTGACCAAGGAATCATTAAGGAGCAAACTGTGAGTTTCCTTGAATTTGTAGTCTTTCTGTTTTTACTGTTGTTGTTGATACCCAACTTTTATCCATGGTGGTTTGATCGATCAAAGTGAGGTACTTTAATTTTCTTGTTGCTGTTGATACTAGTGTTGTAATTGAGTATGTGCAACAGATACAAAGACATAACAGCAGGTGCGGTCACCACATCCATTTGAGGTTTCTTCCTTCTGCTTACCCATATATAAATGTATTTTATTTATTAAAGTAAATTTAAATTGGAAACAAGGTTGCTTCACAAGTCAGTTCCAGGTCCCTCTCCGTTTCCCTCCCCTCCTCCCATCCCCTTCCCCTACTCCCCCAATAACCCCACATTTCCCCAGGGAGGGTGAGCCCTCATTGAGGTGTCCATAGTCTGTCATTTCATCCAGGACTGGGCCTAGACCCTCCCCCAAAAGTTCAGGGTGAGAGTGCATCTCACATTTTTGGATGAGAGTCCAAAGTCCATATGTATACCCGGGAAAAATACTGATCTACTGCCCAAGGCTGGATAGATTACCTAGGCCTCCTCACTGACACCCACATTCAGGGGGTCTTGATCAGTCCCATGCTGGATTCCCAGGCATCAGCCTAGAATTCAAGAGTTAACCTTTGTCAGGTCAGCTATTTCTGGGGTTTAAACCAGCCCAGTCTCAATCCCTTTGGTCATCAGTCCTCCCTCTCTGTTACTGGCTTTCTTGAGTTCAGCTCAGTGCTTAGCCGTGGGAGTCTGCCTCTTCTTCCATCAGCCACTGAATGAAGGTTCTGTTTCCTAGACTCTCTGAACATGGGATTGTAGGCTGGCACTCCCCAGATCTATGTCTAAAATCCATATATGAGAGAGTATATGCCATGTTTCTCTTTTTGTGACTGGGTTACCTCACTCAGGATGGTTTCTTCTAGTGCCATTCATTTGCCTGCAAATCTCAGGATTCCATTGTTTTTTTCTGCTGAATAGTACTTCATTGTATAAATGTAGCACATTTTCTCTATCCACTCATTGGTTGAGGGGCATCTAGGTTGCTTCCAAGTTCTGGCTATTACAAATAATAACCCATATAAAGGTTGAGGAAAATTAATGGCACAACTGCAAACGTGTTAATTAATGCATCCCAAACACAAATATGTTGCATGTGTATAAAAGCAGTTTGTGATGTTTTTAGTATTTCTCAAGGAATAACCTCTTTATTATTATTGTTTATTTAATATGGATATTTATTCATATTCATATGCATGTATTCTATAATGATGATAATACTGGGTCCTTGTGAATGTTAAATTTACCCACATTCTGTCCTCAGCCAAGTTTCATTAGAGAAATTTTATGTATGTTTCCATATTCATTCTCATTATCTTAGTTCTCCTTGAAATATCAATTAGTAATTTTTAAATTTCTATCAACTTATTGAATATGAACTGGAAAGATAACGAATAATGAATGCATGCAAGTAATAAAGAAAACAGTAAATTAAGGATCCTGAAGATTTTGAAAAACAAATAATGAATAATATTTTAGTGAAATCTTGGTCCTCACTACTCTCTTGTCCCTCAGATATTTGCACAATTACCTGCTGCCTCTAAGGCTGACACACACCAGAGAATAAGATATATCAGGAAGATATGCAAATATGACCTCCTTCTGCTCTTGAAAACCAGCTCTGCCCTGACCCTGCAGTTCAGGCAGATGACATTTTATTTGTTGCTCTTTTAAAAGGTAGATAGCAAGGGATATTGAGTATATGAGTAAACCAGGGTGAGATAATAGACTTTTGTTACAGTTTCTTGATCAGGATCCTCTGATTGCAGGTATCCACTTTGAGGTGCAGCTGTTTGAGTCTGCTGGAGGATAAGTGAAGCCTGAGGGGTCCCTGAAACTGTCCTGTGTGGCCTCTGGATTCACCATCACTGAACATACCATGTTTTGGATCTGCAAGCAAACAGGGAAGGGGCTGGACTGGGCTGCTAGCATATGCAGTTAAAGTTATAACTATGTGACCTCGTACACGAATTCAGTGAAAGACAGATTCACCGACTCCAGAGATGATTCCCAAAGCATAGCTACCTGCAAAGGAACAATCTGAGAACTGATGACAGGGCCACCTATTACTGTTCTGTGGACACGGTGATGAATCTTCAGTGTGAGCCCAGGAAAAACCTCCCTGCCAGCATCCCATAGCTAGCAGGGTGTTGCTGAGTACACTTAAGGCCTGGGCGCAGAAATATTTCAGTTTTTTTTCTTTTATCTGTTTGCCTTCTCCATCTACCAGTTTTCTGGAATTCTCTTTACTATAATAGACTCTGGGAATTGATCATGCCTCTCAAAATAGACAAATGCTGTTTGTATTCAGTTTTGAACATACAGATTCCCTAGTCCTACCTGAACAAAATGCAGAAAGTATCTATGAGAGCAAATTCTCTGAGGTCACCATGACTAGCTAATGGCGAACGTCAGGAACTTTAAAATTTCCTCTCCAGGAGAAATATGAATGCTATGAATTGGTAGATGTTACCATCCTAGTAATACCGTTTGATAAATGTAAGTATTCTTCTATGTTTCTTAGAACCTATGCGACTGTATGCTGAATTAAAATTCTCGCCCACTTATATATTGGTGCTTAGGTCAACAGATGTCAGAGATGCTTCATCAAGCAACTTGTTGAAACACATGTAGATCCACTGAGCATCTCAGAAAACAAATGGATGAAGAAATGTAGGAGTCAGAGTGGTAAAAGACAGAGCAAAAATACTCACAGAATCAATTTAACTAGCATGATAGGGATTCATAGTCTGAACTGGGACCAGTTATCCTGCACAGAAATATAAGGCCCACTGCATATTTGTTAGAGCTGCGTTTCTTGTTCTTGTGGGACTACTAGCAGTGTGAGCATGGGCTGCTTCAAACTATTTTACTGGCTTTTGTGATAATACTCACCATGCTGTGTCTCCTCATCCAGTCATAATACATGTGGAATATGATTAGTCTTACTGAAACTCGATATGCTAAGTTTTGTTGATTCTCATGAGAGATCTGTCCTTTCCTGAACAGAAATGGAGGAGAGAGTGAATTGGAGTAGGAACAAAAGTGAGGAGTGGAGGAGGGAGTAGAGAGAGAAGGAAGGGGGAAACTGTGGACAGGATGTAAAATAAATAAATTCATATAAAATGAAAATTAAAAATAATGCATAAAATACCAGTTTATTTCCAAGACACACTCCTGGTTTCCTCCAAATCCAACGTGCAGACTGATCAATATGTAGAAAAATTTTGATCTTCATAATTCAGAACTGAATAGATTCTTCAAGCACAGTGAGTACAGCAGTTACCATGGCTGCAAGACTTTACCTGATGTCTACTTAGACAGTTGCTAGACAATTCTATTGGAAGAGTCCCAATTTCTTAAACTGCATGCAAAAGACCTCAGACTTCTGAGCTGAAGGCGATTGCAAGGTGAGTAGCAGAGATGTGCCATTAATGCTTGGGACTTCTCATGATGAGAGAGTTCATATATACTTTATTACTTTCCTCCTTATGTGATGTCACTGGTCTTCCCAAGAACACCAGTGTCTAGGACTTCAGAACATTGTTCACTTTCAGTGAAGAAATGTCTCGTCCCTTCTTCTCTTGCTGAATATTAAAATTTGATCAAATCTAACCCCCACCTCTAATGCATCCCTCAGGCAAAGCATATGTCTTCTTGTTTGAATGATGTTTCTTGGCCATACACAGACAACATCCAAACCCTCTACTCAACTCTGTTTTCTTTGATCCACAGAGTTTTAAAAGCAATTAATTGAATTTTGTAATTTAAAAAAATTATTTTTATTATTTAAAATTTACATAGCTTGTTTCACATGTCAATCCCAGTTCCCTCTCCCTCCCCTCCTCCCACACACCCACCATGCCCCACAGCATCCCATCCTATTGCCACTGCCTTCCACATAGGGAATATCTAGAGTCTGTCATTTTATTCAGGGCAGAGTCAAGGTACTCCCCTAAGAGTCCAGGCTGAGAGAATATCTCTCATTTTGTTATGGACACACAAACTGTGTTGTGTGCCAGGGATAAACACTGATCCACTGCTCAGGGCCCCATAGATTGCCCTGGCCTCATCACTGACTCTCACATTCAGGGGGTCTGGATCAGTCCCATGGTGGCCTCCCAGCTGTCGGTCTGGGGTCCAAGAGCTCTCCCATGTTCAGATCAGCTGTCTCTGCTGGTTTTACCAGCCCATTCTTTGCCAATTTGCTCACCGCTCCTCTCTCTCTGTCACTTTGTTCCTTGTGTTCAGTTCAGTGATTAATTGTGTGTTTGCCTCTGCTTCCATCAGTCACAGGATGAAGGGTACAGGATGGTTATAGACATCAAGTTAATTATCAGGAATGGGTATTCGAGGTGGTCTCTCCATTATTGTTTAGCTTGTCAATTGGTGTCATCCCTTTATATCACTAGAGTTCTCACTGGTGCCAGATCTGTCTTCTAACCTATGACTCCCTCTTCCCCCTATTCTACCTCCCACTCAACCTTCCTTTTCCCACATGGCCTACTCTCTCTTCCTCTTCTCCCCCTCTCTTCTTCCCAATTCCCACCCCCTCACCTCTCACCGTGTTTTCATTCTGTTCAGAAGACCTTGCAGCATTCCTCTTCTCTGCGGTACCATGCATATCTCTCTGTTTCCCAGACTTCCTGTCAGTGGAAGTGCAGCTGGCACTATCCTGATCCATGTCTTAAATCCATATATGAATGAGTACATACCATGTTTCTCTTTTTGTGACTGTTTGACCTCACTCAGGATGGTTTCTTCAAGATTCCATTGTTTTCTTCTGCTGAGTAATACTCCATTGTGCAAATGTACCACATTTTCTCTATCCACTCTTCAGTTGAGGGTCATCTAGGTTTCTTCCAGGTTCTGGCTATTACAAATAATGCTGCTATTTTCATAGTGGAGCAGGTATCCTTGTTGTATGAATCTGATTATTTTGGACATATTCCTAAGAGTGGAATTCCTGGGCAATGTGGTAGATTGATTCCCATTTTCCTGAGGACTCTCCGTACTGATTTCCAAAGTGGCTGTACGAGTTGGCATTCCCACCAGCAGTGAGGAGTGTTCCCCTCTCTCCACATCCTCTCCAGCATAAATTGTCTTCGTTGTTTTTTATTTTAGCCATTATGACAGGTGTAAGATGGTATCTCAGAGTTGTTTTGATTAGCACTTCCCTGATGGCTAATAATGTTGAGCACTTTCTTAAGTGCCCCTTGGCCATTTTAGCCTTCTGTATTGAGAATTCTCTATTTAGTTCTGTACCCCACCTTTTAATTGGATCCTTTGGTGTTTTGGAGACTTGCTTCTTGAGTTCTTTTGAAGATTAGGCCTCTGTCAGATGTGGAGTTAGTGAATATCTTTTCCCATTCTGTGGGCTGCCTTCTTGTCTTGTTGACTGTGTCCTTTGCCTTACACAAGCTACTTAGTTTCAGGGGGTCCCATTTGTTAATTGTCAATCTCAGTGTCTTGATCAGTCCCATGCTGGATTCCCAGGCTGATGCCTGGGATTCAAGAGTTAACCTTTGTCTGGTCAGCTGTTTCTGGGGGTTCAACCAGCCCAGTCTTAATCCCTTTGATCAGCAGTCCTCCCTCTCTGATACTGGCTTTCTTGAGTTCAGCTCAGTACTTAACCAGACAGTAAATGAAGTTTCTGTTTCCCAGACTCTCTGGCAATAGGATTGTAGGCTGGCACTCCCCAAATCTATGTCTAAAATCCATATATGAGAGAGTACATGCCATGTTTCTCTTTTTGTGACTGGTTTACCTCACTCAGGATGGTTTCTTCTAGTGTCATCCATTTGCCTGCGAATCTCATGATTCCATTATTTTTTTCTGCTGAATAGTACTCCATTGTGTAGATGTACCACATTTTCTCTATCCATTCTTCGGGTGAGGGACATCTAGGTTGCTTCCAAGTTCTGGCTATTACAAATAAAGCTGCTATGAACATAGTGGAACAGACATCTTTGTTATATGAATGGGCATCTTTTGGATATATGCCTAAGAGTGCAGTTGCTGGGTCTTGTGGTAGGTTTATTCCCATTTTTCTGAGGAATCTCCATACTGCTTTCCAAAGTGGCTGAACCAGTTGGCACTCCCACCAGCAATGGAGGAGTGTCCCCCTTTCACCACATCCTCTCCAGCATAAATTGTCATTGGTGTTTTTGATTTTAGCCATTCTGACAGGAGTGAGATGGTATCTCAGAGTTGCTTTGATTTTCATTTCCCGGATGGCTAAGGATGTTGAGCACTTTCTCAAGTGTCTCTCAGCCATTTTAGACTCCTCTATTGAAAACTCTCTATTTAGTTCTGCAACCCACTTCTTAATTGGGTCCTTTGCTGTTTTGGAGACTTGCTTCTTGAGTTCTTTGTAAATTTTGGAGATCAACCCTCTGTCAGATGTGGGATTAGTGAATATTTTTTCCCATTCTGTGGGCTGCCTTTTTGTCTTGCTGACTGTGTCCTTTGCCTTACAGAAGCTTCTCAGTTTCAGTAGGTCCCATTTATTAATTGTTGATCTCACTGTCTGTGCTACTGGTGTTATGTTCAGGAAGCTGTCTCCTGTACCAATTCTTTCAAGGGTACCACCCACTTTCTCTTCTAAGAGGTTCAGTGTGGCTGGATTTATGTTGAGGTCTTTGATCCATTTGGACTTAAGTTTTGTGCATGGCGATAAACATGGATCGATCCGCATTTTTCTACATGCCAGTCTCCAATTATGCCAGCACCATTTGTTGAAGATGCTTTCTTTATTCCATTGTATATTTTTAGCTTCTTTGTCAAAGATCAGATGTTCTTACGTGTGTGGGTTAATACCCGGATTTTCAATTCGATTCCATTGGTCTGCCTGTCTATTTTTGTGCCAATACCAAGCTGTTTTCAGGACTATAGCTCTATAATAGAGCTTGAGGTCAGGGATAGTGATGCCGCCGGACGTTGCCTTGTTGAACAGGGTTGTTTTGGCTATCCTAGGTCTTTTGTTTTTCCATACAAAATTGATTATTGTTCTTTCAAGGTCTGTGAAGAATTGTGCTGGGATTTTAATGGGGATAGCATTGAATCTGTAGATTGCTTTTGGCAGGATTGCCATTTTTACTACATTGATCCTACCTATCCAAGAGCATGGGAGATCTTTCCATTTTCTGAGGGCTTCTTTAATTACTTTCTTTAAAGATTCAAAGTTCTTACGATACAGGTCTTTCACTTGTTTGGTTAGCGTTACCCCAAGGTATTTTATGTTGTTTGTGGCAATTGTAAAGGGTGATGTTTCTCTGATTTCTCTTTCAGCCCTTTTATCATCTGTATATAGTAGGGCTACTGACTTTCTTGTGTTGATCTTGTAACCTGCCACTTTGCTGAATGTGTTAATCAGCTGTAAGAGTTCCCTGGTAGAGTTCTTTGGGTCATTGATGTAAACTATCATATCGTCTGCAAACAGTGAAAGTTTGACTTCTTCCTTCCCAATTTGTATCCCTTTGATCCCCCTTTGTTGTCGTATGGCTATAGCTAGAACTTCAAGTACCATGTTGAAAAGGTATGGAGAGAGTGGACAGCCTTGTTTTGTTCCTGATTTTAGAGGAATTGCGTTGAGTTTCTGTCCATTTAGTTTGATGTTGGCTGTTGGTTTACTGTATATGGCTTTTATTATGTTTAAGTATGTCCCTGTTATCCCAGATCTCTCCAAGACCTTTATCATGAAGGGGTGTTGGATTTTGTCAAAGGCTTTTTCAGCATCTAGTGAGATGATCATGTGATTTTTGTTTTTCAGCTTGTTTATATGGTGGATTACGTTGATGGATTTTCATATGTTGAACCATCCCTGCATCCCTGGGATGAAACCTACTTGATCGTGGTGAATGATTGTTTTGATGTGTTCTTGGATCCGATTTGCCAGTATTTTATTGAGTATTTTTGCATCAATGTTCATGAGGGATATTGGTCTGAAGTTCTCTTTCTTGGTTGTATCTTTGTGTGGCTTGGGGATCAAGGTTATTGAAGCCTCATAGAAAGAGTTTGGCAAAGACCCTTCTGCTTCTATTGTGTGGAACACTTTGAGAAGAATTGGTATAAGCTGGTCTTTGAATTTGTGGTAGAATTCTGCACTGAGGCCATCTGGACCTGGACTTTTTTTGGTTGGGAGACTTTTGATGACAGCTTCTATTTCCATAGGGGTTATAGGTCTATTTAAATTGCTTATCTGTTCTTGATTTAGTTTTGGCAAATGATAGCTGTCCAGGAAGTCATCCATTTCCTTTAAATTTTCGAATTTTGTGGAGTACAGGTTTTCAAAGTATGACCTAATGATTCTCTGGATTTCCTCAGAGTCTGTTGTTATGTCCCCCTTTTCATTTCTGATTTTGTTAATTTGCGTGTTCACTCTCTGCTGTTTGGTAAGTTTGGACAAAGGTTTGTCTATCTTGTTGATTTTCTCAAAGAACCAACTCTTCGTTGCATTGATTCTTTGTATTGTTTTCCTGGTTTCTACTTTGTTGATTTCAGCCCTCAATTTGATTATTTCCTGGCGTCTACTCCTCCTGGGGAGTTTGCTTCTTTGTGTTCTAGAGCTTTTAGCTGTGATGTTAATTCTCTGGTATAACTGTTTTCCTGTTTCTTCATGTGAGCACTTAGTGCTATGAACTTCCCCGTAGCACTGCTTTCAAAGTGTCCCATAGGTTTGGGTATGTTGTGTCTTCATTCTCATTGAATTCGAGGAAGTCTTTAATTTCTTTTTTTATTTCCTCTTTGACCCAGAGATGATGCAGTTGAGCATTATTCAATTTCCATGAGTTTGTAGGTTTTCTGCAATTTGTGTTGTTGTTGAATTCTAATTTTAAGGCATGGTGGTCTGATAAGATGCATGGAGTTATTCCAATTTTTTTGTAGCTGCTGAGGTTTGATATGTTGCGAAGTATGTGGTCGATTTTTGAGAAGGTTCCATGTGGTGGTGAGAAGAAGGTATATTCTTTTTTATGTGGATGAAATGTTCTATAGATATCTGTTAATCCCAGTTGGGTCATTACTTCTATTAGACCCTTTGCTTCTTTGTTGAGTTCCTGTCTGGTATTCTTGTCTAGTGGTGAGAGTGGTGTGTTGAAATCTCCCACTATAACTGTGTGGGGCTTTAGATGAGATTTAAGTTCTAATAATGTTTCTTTAACGAATGTGGATGCCTTTGTATTGGGGGCATAGATGTTCAGGATAGACACTTCGTCTTGGTGGGTTTCACCTGTGATGAGTATGTAATGACCTCCTTCATCTCTTTTGATTGATTTTATTTTATAGTCTAGTTTGTTAGATATTAGGATTGCTACCCCTGCTTGTTTCTTGGGTCCATTTGATTGAAAATTTTTTCCCAACCTTTAACTCTCAAGTAATGTCTGTCTTTGAGTGTGAGGTGTTTTTCTTGTATGCAGCAGAAGGAAGGGTTCTGTCCTCGAATCCATTCTGCTAGTCTGTGTCTTTTTATGGGAGGGTTAAGGCCATTAATATTGAGGGATATTAATGACCATTGATTGCTCATCCTTCTTCGATTTGCGATGGTTGTTGTTGGTGGAATTATGGGTGGAATTTCGCCCCTTTGTTCTTTTGGCTGTTGGTAGAGAGGGATTCTCTAATTCTTATGTTTTTCTGGTTGTAGTTAGCTTCCTTGGGTTGGAGTTTTCCTTCCAAAATTTTCTGTAGGGCTGGGTTAGTGGACACATATTGGTTGAATCTAGTTTTGTCATGGAATATCTTGTTTTCTCCGTCTATAGTGATTGAGAGCTTTGCCGGGTACAGTAGTCTGGGCTGGCATCCATGGTCTCTTAGTGTAGGTAGAATATCTATCCAGGACCTTCTGGCTTTCAGAGTTTCCATGGAGAAATCAGGTGTAATTCTGATAGGTCTGCATTTATATGTTACTCTACCTTTTTCCTTAGCTGCTCTTAATATTCTTTCTTTATTCTGTATGTTTGGGGTCTTGATTATTATGTGGCGAGGGGATTTTTTTTTGTGGTCCACTCTATTTGGTGTTCT
This sequence comes from Mesocricetus auratus, assembly GCF_017639785.1. Classification (NCBI taxonomy): domain Eukaryota; kingdom Metazoa; phylum Chordata; class Mammalia; order Rodentia; family Cricetidae; genus Mesocricetus; species Mesocricetus auratus. The sequence goes on from NW_024429186.1 coordinate 3,961,559, forward strand.
GTAGGCTTCTTGTACCTTCATTGGCATGTCTTTCTTAAGGTTGGGAAAGTTTTCTTCTATGATTTTGTTGAATATGCCTTCTACCCCTTTGAGGTGGATTTCTTCTCCTTCTTCTATACCTATTATTCTTAGGTTTGGTCTTTTCATGGTGTCCCATAATTCCTGGATGTTTTGTGTTAAGGATTTGTTGGATTTAAGGTTTTCTTTGGTTGATAAATCCATTTCTCCTAATGTATCTTCAACACTTGAGATTCTCTCTTCCATCTCTTCTATTCTGTTGGTAATGCTTGTATTGGTAGTGCCTGACTGTTTGTCCAGCTTTTCTATTTTCTGCCTTTCTTCAGATTGTGTTTTTTTTAGTGTCTCTATTTCAGTTTTCAACCCTTGCAGCGTTTGCATTGCTTCTTGCAATTTTCTGTTTATCTGTTCGTCCGTTTGTTGCCTTTTATGAATTTTTTGGTTTGTTCTTTCTTCCATTTCTTGCATTTTTTGGTTTGCTTTTTGTTCCATTTCTTGGATTTTGTGCTTTGTTTCTTCTTCCATTTCCTGCCTTTTTTGGTTTGTTTCTTCCTCCATTTTTTTCATTTTTTGCTGTGTTTTTTCTACCATTTCTTGCATTTTTTGCTTTGCTTTTTCTTCCATTTCTTGCATTTTTTGCTTCATTTCTTCTTCCATTTCGTGCCTTTTTTGGTTTGTTTTTTCTTCCAATTCTTGCATTTTTTGGTTTGTTTTTTCTTCCATTTCTTGCATTTTTTGGTTTGTTTTTTCTTCCATTTCTTTGAGGGATTTTCCAATATCCTCTTTTAGGGCCTCTATCATTTTCATGAAAGTGCTTTTAAGGTCGTTCTCTTCTGCTTCCTTCGCGTTGGAATATTGGGGTCTTGCTGGTGTGGAGTCTCTAGAATCTGGCGGTGCCATATTTGTTTTTCTGTTGCTGACTGTGTTTTTGTATTGTCTCTTTCCCATCTCTTCATTTAGTGGGTGCAGAAAGAGCCCCTTCGTGGTCTGGGGACCAGAGTTCCCTTTTGGTGGGTGCTAGTAAGTCCAGTAATCTGGTGATTCTTCTATGCCTTGTCCAAATGCTGGTCCGTGGGTAGAGAAGAAGAACAGGAATCTGGGGCGCTTAGCCTCCTACCTGGTCCCCTGGACCCTATGCTGGTTCCTGTTGTATCTGATCCGGAACAGCTACTCCCCTGGTCTCCCTGGCTCCTGTAGTTTCCTGGTCTCTTTGGTGGGAGAGAAGATCTGGAGTCTGGGGTGCTTGGCTCCCGCCGGGATTGGGAGCTCTGTGCAGTTCCCAGGCGATCTGCAGGCTCTGGAACACAGGCCAGGAAGCTGGCCTGTTTACCTGATGCTCCAGCCGGGATTGGGAGCTCTGTGCAGTTCCCAGGCGATCTGCAGGCTCTGGAACACAGGCCAGGAAGCTGGCCTGTTTACCTGATGCTCCAGCCGGGATTGGGAGCTCTGTGCAGTTCCCAGGCGATCTGCAGGCTCTGGAACACAGGCCGGGAAGCTGGCCTGTTTACCTGATGCTCCCGCCGGGTTTGGGAGCTCTGTGCAGTTCCCAGGCGATCTGCAGGCTCTGGAACACAGGCCGCGAAGCTGGCCTGTTTACCTGATGATGCCAGAGGGACCTGTTTTTATTTTAAAATTTAAATTTAATTAGAAAGAATGTTGCTTCACATGTCAATTCCAGGTCCCTCTCCCTTTCCCTACCCTCCTGCCTAACCATCCCACCAACCCCTCCAATATCCCTTCCATGGGGTTGTTCATAGTCTGTCATTTCATCCAGGTCAGGGCCTAGACCCTCCCCCAAGAATCCAGGGTGAGAGTGCATCTCTCATTGTTGGATGGTTGCCCAAAGTCTATTTGTACACTCGAGATGAATACTGATCTACTACCCAAGACTCAATACATTACCTAGGCCTCCTCACTGACACCCACATTCAGGGCATCTTGATCAGTCCCATGCTGGATTCTCAGCCCTTGTCTGGGATTCAAGAGCTAAACCTTGTTAGGTCAGCTGTTTCTGGGGGTTAAACCAACCCAGTCTTAACCACTTTGCTCATCAGTCATCCCTCTCTGTCACTGGGTTCCTTAGTGCAGCTCAGTGTTTAGCTGTGGGAGTCTGCCTCTGCTTCCATCAGTCACTGAATGAAGGTTCTGTTCCCCAGACTGTCTGGCCACAGGATGGTAGGTTGGCACTCCCCAGATATATGTCTAAAATCCATACATGAGAGAGTACATGCCATGTTTCCATTTTTGTGACTGGGTTACCTCACTCAAGACGGTTTCCTATAGTGCCATCCATTTGCTTGCAAATTTCAGGAATCCTTTGTTTTTTTCCTGCTGAATAGTGCTCCAATGTGTAAATGTACCACAATTTCTCTATCCAGTCTACAGTTGAGGGGTATCTAGGTTGCTTCCAAGTTCTGGCTATTACAAATATTGCTGCTTTGACCATAGTGGAGCAGATGTCTTTGTTGTATGAATGAAAATCTTTTGGATATGCCTGAGAGTGGAGTTGCTGGGTCTTGTGGTAGGTTTATTCCCATTTTTCTAAGGGATCTCCATACTGATTTCCAAAGTGGCTGAACAGGCTGGGAATGCCCCCAGCAGTGGAGGAGTGTTCCCCTTTCACCATAACCTCTCCAGCATAAATTTTCGTTGGTGTTTTGATTTTAGCCATTATGTTAGGTGTAAGATGGTATCTCAGAGATGTTTTGATTTGCATTTCCTAGATGGCTAAGGATGTTGAGCACTTTCTCAAGTGCCTCTCATCCATTTTAGACTCTTCTATTGAGCATTCTCTATTTCTGTAGCCCACTTTTTAATTGGATGCTTTGGTATTTTGGAGACCTGCTTCTTGAGTTCTTTGTAAATTTTGGAGATCATTCCTCTGTCAGATGAGGTGTTAGTGTGATGCTGCAACAAGAAACGGCACTCTTACTGAAAGTAAAAATAAGTATTTATTGTAGAAATTACAAGAGACAAACAAGTTACCCAGATAAGCTGAGTAGTTTTCCGCCGAACTGCAAGCCTGAAAGCCAGAAAAAGAGAGCTAGTCTTCTGTTGTTCAGTCTTTTATACCTTCCTCTGTAACACCCTAGCCATGCCCAAAAGTGGGCCTGGCAAATGACTTAGTTCATCGCCTATGTCCGTATATGTCTTTAGTCATGCCTAAAGTGGGTGTGGTTAGTGGTGCGGAAAACTGCTCTTTTAATACGTCATCTGTGTGCACCTCTAGTAAGTCACATGGGTAATGGCAGCACACTGTCCTCCTTCATTAATGAATATCATTTCCCATTCTGTGTGCTGTCTTTTTGTCTTGTTGACTGTGTCCTTTGCCTTACAGAAGCTTCTCAGTTTTAGGAGGCACCATGTGTTAATTGTTGAACTCACTATCTCTTCTAAGAGGTTCAGTGTGGCTGGATTTATGTTGAGGTCTTTGATCCATTTGGATTTAAGTTTTGTGCATGGTGATAGACATGGATCTATCCACATTCTTCTACATACCAGCATTCAGTCATGCCAGCACCATTTGTTAAAGATGCTTTCTTTTTTCCATTGTATATATTTAGCTTCTTTGTCGAAGAGCAGATGTTCATACATGTATGGGTTAACATCAGGGTGTTCAATTCAATTCCATTGGTATACCTGTCTATTTTTGTGCCAATACCAAACTGGTTTCAGGATTACAGCTCTATAGTAGAGCTTGAGGTCAGGGATGGTGATGCCTCCAGATGTTGCTTTGTTGAGTAAGGTTATTTTTGCTATCCTGGGTCTTTTGTTTTTCCATACAAATTTGATTATTGTTCTTTCAAGGTCTGTGAAGAATTGTGCTCGTATTTTAATGTGGATTGCATTGAATCTGTGTATTGCTTTTGGCGGGATTGCCATTTTTACTACATTGATCCTACCTATCCAAGAGAATGGGAGATCTTTCTATTTTCTGAGGGTTACTTTAGGTTCCTTCTGTAAAGACTCAAAGATCTTGTGATAAAGGTCTTTCACTTGGTTGGTTAGCATAACCTCAAAGTAGTATTTTATGTTGTTTTTGGCCATTGTAAAGAGTGATGTTTCTCTGATTTCTTTCTCAGAACTTTTGTCGTTTGTATACAGTAGGGGTATTGATTTTCTCGAGTTGATCTTGTAGCCTGCCTCATTGCTGAGGGTGCTAATCAGCTGTAATAGTTCCCTGGTAGAGTTCTTTGGGTCATTCTTTTAAACTGTCATATCATCTGAAATAGTGAAAATTTGACCTCTTCCTTTCGAATTTATATACACTTGATCTCCTTTTCTTGTCAATGGAACAACCTAGAGCTTCCAGTACCATATTGAAAAGGTTTGGAGAGAGTGTGCATGTTTGTTTTGTTCCTTATTTTAGAGGAATTACATTGAGTTTCTGTTCATTTAGTTTGATGTTGGCTGTTATTTTGCAGTATATAGTTTTTATTATGTTTAGGTATGTTCCTGTTATCCCAGACCCCTCCAAGTCCTTTATCATGAAGGGGTGTTCGATATTGTCAAAGTCTTTTGCTGCATGTAGTGAGATGATCATGTGATTTTTGTTTCTCAGCTTGTTTATATGGTGGATTACATTTTCATATGTTGAACCATCCCTGTGTGGGGCTTTATCTGTGATTTGAGTTTTAGTAATGTTTCTTTTAGGAACGTGGATGCCTTTTCATTTGGGGCATAGATGTCCAGAATTGATACATCATCTTGGTGGAATTCTCCTGTGATCAGCATGTAATGACCTCCTTCATCTGTTTTGATTGATTTTACATTAAAGTCTATTTGGTGAGATACTAGGATGGATACCCCCGCTTGTTTCTTGGGTCAATTTGATTGGAAAATCTTTTCCCAACCTTTGACACTGAGGTAATATCTGTCTTTGAGTGTGAGATGTGTTTCTGTTTCTTGTATGCAGCAGAAGGACTGGTTCTGTCTTCGAATCCATTTTGTTAACCTTTGTGTTTTTATGGGTGATTTAAGGCCATTAATAATGAGGGATAATATAGACCATTGATTGCTCATTCTTCTTTGATTTGGAATGGTTGTTGTTGGTGGAATTATGTGTGGAATTCCACCGCTTTTTTCTTCTGGCTGTTGGCAAAATGAGATTATCTAATGCCCATGTTTTGCTGGTTGTAATTAACTTACTTTGGTTGTCTTTTTGTTTTTGTTTCAGGACTTTCTGTAGGGCTGGGTTCGTGGATATTATTGCTTGAATCTCGTTTTGTTCTGGAATATCTTGTTTTCTCCATCTGTAGTGATTGAGAGCTTTGCCGGGTATAGTAGTCTGGGCTGGCATCCATGGTCTCTTAATGTTTGTAGAATATCTATGCAAGATCTTCTGGCTTTCAGAGTTTCCATGGAGAAGTCAGGTGTAATTCTGATAGGTTTGCCTTGATATGTTACTTGGCCTTTTTCCTTAGCTGCTCTTAATATTCTTTCTTTATTCTGTATATTTGGGGTGTTGATTATTATGTGGCAAGGGGACTTTTTTTGTGACCTACTCTATTTGGTGTTCTCTAAGCTTCTTGTACCTTCATTGGAATGTCTTACTTTAAGTTGGGAAATTTTTCTTATATAATTTTGTTGAATATGATTCCTGCCACTTTGATGTGGTTTTCTTCACCTTTTTCTATACCTATTATTCTTAAGTTTGGTCTTTTCATGGTGTCCCATATTTCCTGGATGTTTTGTGTTAGGGATTTGTTGGACTTAAATTTTTCTTTGGTTGATGAATCCATTTCTCTAAGTGTATCTTCAACACCTGAGATTGTCTCTTTCATCCCTTGTATTCTGTTGGTAATGCTTGAATCTGAGGTACCTGTATGTTCGCCCAGCTTTTCTATTTCCAGGCTTTCTTCAGTTTTTATTTTTTTGGTCTCTATTTCGTTTTTCACCCCTAGCAATGTTTGAGTTGTTTCTTTCATTGTTTGGTTTATCTTTTCGTCCATTTCTTGCATTTTATGATTTTTTGATTGCTTTTTCTTCCATTTTTTGCATATTTTGGTTTGTTTTTTCTTCCATTTCTTGCAATTTTTGTTTTTTTAATTCCATTTCTTGGAGGGATTGTCCTATATCCTCTTTTAGGGCCTCTATCATTTTCTTGTAGTTGTATTTAAGGTCATTGTCTTCTGCATCACTTGTATTGGAATGTTGGAGTCATGCTGGTGTGGAGTCTCTAGAATCTGACGGTGTCATATTTGTTTCTCTGTTGCTTAGTGTGTTGTTGTATTGTCTCTTTCCCATCGTTTCTTCTAGTGGATGCAGAAAGAGCTCCTTACTGGTCTGGTGGTTAGGGGACCAGAGTTCCCTTTTGGTGGGTGTAAGCAATTCCAATACTCTGGTAGTTCTTCTATTCCTCATCCTAGTTATGGTGTTGGTGGAGAAGAAGCCCAGGAATCTGGGGTGGGTAGTCTCCCACCTGTTTCCCTGTTCAATTTGGTGGAAGAGAAGCCTGGGATCTGGGGTGGTTGGTTCCTGCTGGGATTGGAGGCTCTGTGGAAGTCCCCAGGCACTGGTCCCCGCTGGTTCCCTGGTGGAAGAAAAGATATGGGATCTGGGTTACTTGGCTCCCTCTGAGATGGGAGGCTCCTTGGGAGTCCCCAGGCATTGGAAGGCATGCCCGGATGCGGGGCCTTCTTTACCTGTACCTGATGTTTTCCTGGTCTCCTTGGTGGAAGAGAAGACCTGGATTCTGGAGTGCCTGGCTCCCGCTGGGATGGGAAGCTCTGTGGCAGTCCCCAGGCAATCCCCATGCACTGGAATGCAGGCCTGGATACAGAGCCTGTTTTTCCTGGTCCCACTGGACATACTAGTCCCGTGGTCTCGTTGGTGGAAGAGAAGACATGGGGTCTGGGGTGCGTGGCTCCCGGAGGTATGGGAAACTCTGTCAATGTCTTGTACTTATAATCACAAGAGGTGGCCAACCAAAACTTTAGCTAATGCAAAAAACCAACCAAAATACCCAACAACTTGTTCACTTGCTAACCTAAGGAGCCTTCTGTTTCCTGTCTTTCCTGCTGTTTCCTGTCCAACCTGCTGGGAGAGGTGGCGTTCTTTCAGTGTAGAATTGAGGTCCTCTGACTATCACTGTTCCTCAGACATAGAAGGAAAATATGTAAATTAAAAATAATTTCATGTGAAGATTAATTTGTATGTGTGGTGAGTGCTCTAGTGCATCAAGGAATGTGTGCAAAACCCACAGTGGATCAATAAAAACACTTTGGATAAGGCATTCAGTTCTCTGATCTGACCCCGTTAGAGTTAAGTAGCATGTAGTGGTTGTGTCTGTACCTGAAACCACACCCAAAGGGTGTGACCACCACTACATGTTCACTGGCAAGGCCAAATGTAACTACAGAAGCTTGAGTGATATTTCCAAGAAGTCCAAGATACATCCAAGAAGCCAAACTTAAGGACTCACGGTGCAGACGAAGGAGCAGAAGAAAAAGTGAATGAAAACAATTGACTAAAATAGAGATTGTAGCAGAACACTTCCCAAATTTACAAAAATAAGTAAGCTTGCAAATACAAGAGGTATGTCAAACTCCAAACAAACATAACCATGGCATATTACAACCAGGTTGCCAAATATACAAAGTAAAGAAACAATACTAAACAATATAAAAAGAAACATTAAAAAAAAGAAAACAACTTACAAAGGCAGAAATATCAGAATACCACAGAATTTTCATCAGCAACCATGAAGTCCAGAAGGGTATGGAATACAATTTTTCAAGCTCTGAAAGCAAACAACTCTGAGCTAAGAATTCTATAACCTGCTAAGGTATCTATGGCGATATCCTCCAACACACCTGTATCACTGACCATGCCCCTTTAGGTGTGGTCACAGGTGTGGACTTGACCAGTGATAAGGATTAGCTTTGGGGTGGGAGCTCTCTCGCTTTCTGCTCGGGTCCTGGGGAACATCTGGGTGACAAGGTCATCATCCTTGGATTGGGAACCCGCGGACATAACTTGTTTCTTGTGTGAGTGCGTTCTCCCCGAACAAGCTTCCCTTCACCTGTACTGAGTCTAGACGATCTTGATTCCCCTGTGAGAGGTATCTTCCAATACTGACGGAGAAATTAAATTTAAGACACAAAAACAGACGAGGCAACTCATGACTACTAAGTCAGCCCTGCGAGAATTAATTAGGGGAAATAGTTTACAGGTCCAAAGACGAATGGCAACCTGACTGCAGATAAACAAACTAGATTCAGAGAAGAGACAACCATGCTCCTCCACACAGCAGCTCATCAAACCCTCAAGACTAATGTGGTAACAAGAAAAGGAATAACCAATATTCCAGGAAAACAGAACACCACCCAACAAATTATAGGAAACAGAAGACCTCATCCTATACTGACCTTAAATGGAAATGGCCTCAAACATCACCAAAAAAGATACAACAAATTGATGAGATTAAAAAAAAGAAAAAGAACAACCTATATTCTGTGTTCAACAAACACAGTTAAACACACTTAGTAGGCATACCTAAAATTTCATTATGAAATAACTAAAAGCTAGCTGCCAAGCACCGAGAAACACAAGCAGGCTTCTGTAAACATTTGACTAAAATGGATGTGATTAAAAGGGGTACTACCTATTAGCACTGGAAAGAATTCATCCAGGAGATACAGCAATTATAAATCTTTATGCACAGCTTTGGATCCCAAACTTCATAAGACAAACACCAAATGTCAAAAGTCCACATAGGTACCGACACAATCGTAATTTGGGACTACAATACCCTACTCTCAAATTAAGATAGGTCTTCCAAACTAAAAACAAATAAAGAAAATTCAGAGCTAAACTGTTCTAAGGATGAACTGGACTCAACAGACATATTTCACCTAACAGATAGGGAGTATACCCTTTTCTCATATGGAACCTTCTCAAAATCTATCACATTATAGGACATAAATCACAATAATTGCAAAAAACTTCCAGATAGTTCCTTTTATCCTCTGCTGGGTGATGGTTACTTCTGGCTCTTGGGAACTAAGTCCTACTCCTGGCTGTGCACCCTCAGGAAAGAGCCTACTGTGAGCTAAAAGAGGACATAGTGTGCAACTGTCACTGAGAATTCTCTTAGTGTGTCAGTGGATGCATTCATGGACCAGTTCTCCCTGGAGTCGAGTTTAGCTCTGCTACCACTGAAGACACAGCCCTACATTCAACTGCAGCAGACACAGTTTGCAGGTTTCCTGTGTGCTCAGAAACATCCTCAATCTGAGGATGCTCAGGACCAGCAGGGGGAACTGTAGACCCAGATTTCACCAGGAAAGAAATTGTACTAAATGTAAGAAACATCTGTAGACTGAGGGAGTCCTCTGAGACCCTAAGAGGTCCTGTCCTGACCTCAAATAACTGCCGAGACCACCCATTACACGGAATGCAGCTACTGTGACTAGACTCTGAGTGTGAATTCAGAAAAAAATGTTTCTTAAGTAATATTGCACATGCAAGTTCTAGTGATTATATGGGAACCTTATTGGAAGGACAAGCATCCATTTTACATACATATAAGAAGGTCACACATTTTCAAACATAAGGTGTCAGACATCCAGCCATCTTCATCACAGCCATCAGGATCATCATCTGTAAGTCTATCTGTAACAGCTTTCCACTGTCAGGAGGGTTTTATCAACTGCAGTATATGACTGTGACCTGGGATCTCAGTCCTTGAAGTTTCAGCTCCAGTGTTGAGCCCATGTAGCTCTGCTGTTGGAGAACACAGTGTCCAGTGCAGCCCCATGCTCATGTGAATGAGAGAGGGAGAAGCTGGGAATAATCACACAGTCTGTCCTTCAATGCCTTTAGGATTTCATGTCTCATTTTTTCTGTGAATAGTTTTTTTCTAAAAGGAATAGTTTTTAATCAAATTGGTAAAACCAAGTCTCATATATGATCTTTGAGACTTGGGAAAAATATCATAAGAGCATACATTAAATCCAGATCGTCCCTGTTCACACTCAGGATCAGAAAGTAGAGACAATGAGACATCCTCACTCCTACATCACATGGCTGTCCCTCACACATGAGTTGTGACAATGTTTCACATGACATCCTTATGCACGGGCCGCCTCCATCTGTTCACAGCTCTGGAGCTCAGCTGGGATGGGAGTCCTCCAGTCTGGTGTGATGTCCCAAGTGTATGTACCACACCTGTCCTATGTAGAATTTCATATTACTATGGAAACTAATGAGATTAATTGTGATTTCTCATAAGGGATTTTCTTTCTTTCTAGAACCAGTTTTCTTTCTGGTATACAAGTGAAGGACTCCTCCTATGTGTTTATAGATAGATATGATTGGACCAATGTGTTATTAGTTCAGGAAACAAGTGAGGACATGTAGAGGGACAGAGACTTTTTGGAAAGTCCCAAGAGGTAACAGTGGGGCACACTGGGTATGCATATTATCATACTATATTTTATACATGGATTAAATTTGAAAATATAAAATATGTAATACAAGAGTATCAATTTTATATAGTTTTAGAATGTTCATACTTCTGTATTTTGTACTGTTATTTCTCCCACAATCTCTTCCCTTCATTTTCTCTCCCCTCCTACATTACCTTTATTCTACTAGACAACTCACTTATAATTCATCATATATTTTTATTCACAGCTGTATGTTAGCATGCGATATCTAAAACGACTGATGAGAGTCTCTTTTTGTGTCTGATTTCTTTTTTTTAAGATTTATTTATGTATTACATATACACCAGATTGAATTGTAGGTGGTTGTGAGCCACCATGTGGTTGCTGGGAATTGAACTCAAGACCTCTGGAAGAGCAGTCAGTGCTCTTAACCTCTGAGCCATCTCTCCAGCCCCTGTGTCTGATTTCTGAGATCACGTTAAGTAATGTATTTATCTCTAGTTCTATCCTAAATGATGTAAGTTTCATATTCCCTGCAGATGTATAACTTCTGTTGAGTTGTTATATAAACATTTCTTCTTGATGAGATCCTCTGTTGACAGATAAATAGTTTATTTCCATAATTTTGTTATTGTGACATTGCTTCAGTAATCAAGCTGTTTACTTGATTTCTGAAGTACATTTGCTTTTGTTCATTTGGGAGCTTTTTTCTTTATACAATCTGGTGCACAGGCAAATATTCATTGCATATATCTGAAAGGAGGCTGTAAATTTAATACTCAGTAGGCTTTAAATTTTCCATCACTGTCATCATCATCCCAGCCACCCTCTGTAAATCAATCTTATAACATTTTCCCAGGTGGAACCATTGTCTCAGGCCTGAAATCTTTTGAGACCTTAGGTCGTGATGTTACTTCCTCAGCATCATCTGAGGTCCCTGGGAAGAAGGATGCTATACATATTCTCAGAGAGGATTAGAAATGGATCTCAGCCTCGACATGGTTGACACAGGTGTCTTTTGTTTCAGGGGCTGTGCTCAGACTTTTTCTATTGGTCATGTCCATCCCCAGTGAAAAACATCTCTTTTTGTCTAAAATATCCTCACATTTGGCTAGAGGACCAGTGACAGAATTCCCACAACAAATAGAAGACAGAGAATAAAGCAAATGAAAAGCTGGTGGATTGTGAAGCTGAAAACTTTCCATTTTGTTTGGTTTGGATGACAGACAAAAGTTCAGAATAGAGGACTTAGTTTTGTATCACTGGATACAAATCACAGTCCTGGATCATCAGGTGTCTTGGCTGAGAACAAGTTCCTTTTTATAGAACAGTTGGGCACTAGGACCCTGAAATCATGCTGGGGAAACATCAACTGAAAATTCCCTAATGCTTTCTTCTTAGCACTCTTCTGTTGGTTGAAATTAACGTGTGAAAATTCATTTTTATGTACTTCTTCCTGCAGGTATTGAAAGAATATAGTATTTTATATACATTAAATTTCTAAGAAGTATGATGAAGCCAATGCAAACTTACTTTTACATGCATTTATATTTTCCCATCTGTTGCAAGTAAAATTTCTAGATAATACTGTGCGAAGGTGTGCGTGAGTATTATCCAGCAAGTCTTGTGAGAAGAAGCCCACCCACTGAGATGACAACATCTTGCTGGGAAAAGGGCATAGAAATGAACAGAGACCATGCAGTAAAGTCCGTTATCCACATTCAAGACTTGGATGAATCCTATTGATCAGCCTTAATCATGATCAGAAGCATCTCTCATAAAAGATCATCCTGAAGAATATGGAGCACAGGCCAGCAGGCGATGACCACACCTCTGCCCTCAGGTTCCTAAGGAACAGGTACAAAGACAGAAGAGCAAGGGAGGTCACCATTTGGAATTTCTTCCTTTCACTGACTCACATATCACCCTGCTAAATTAGTGAAACCCACCAGAGAAAACATTTGGTCATCAAAGCACTCAAAGAAGAAGGGACTTCAGATCATCAGTTCACTGCATTTAGCTGCTGCATTTAGCTGCTTTAAATGAAGTCACTTTCCTGCAGGTGCCACAGAAACAATCATAGTCCAAAAGAACTCTTAGCCATAACAAATTTTCACTAGTAGTTGAATTAATTAGTCAATTAACCAATTACTCTTCAACTCTCCTTTCTAACACAGGGTGACTTTAAAGGGTGCCTCTTGAGACATATCCCACAGCCACCAAGAAATTCCTATATCGGCAGGCAGACTAGAGAGACAGGATTACATAAAACCACAGCAATACAGACCAGGTAACAGACCCCCTCCATTTGTGGTAAGCAGAGACTAGGAAAATTAATGTCACAAATGACAAAAGTATTAACTAACACAACCCAAACACAAATATGTGGCATATACGTAAAAGCATTTTGTGATGACTTTAGTATTTCACAAGGAAAAGACTCTGTAATATTAATGTTTATTTAACATATATATTGTACATATCTATCTATCTATATATGCCTATTATATAATGAGGATAAAATTTGGGACCTTGTACATGTTAAACTTTCCCACCATGCTGTCTCCAAGCCCAGTTTCAACACTGTAATTTAATGTATGCTTCACTACTCATTCATCTTTACATTAGTTTGCATTGAATTATCAAACTGTAATTTTTAGTTTTTAAACTTCCACGAACTTACTGTGTAATATCTGGTAAGAAAAGCAGTGGAGAGTTCATGTAAGAAATGAAAAAACATAAATTAAGGATGTTGAATCTTTTTACAAACGAAGATGAATACTATTTTAGTGAAATCAGGGTCCTCACTACTCCTTGTCCTTCAGGCATTTGCACTATTACCTCCTGCCTCTAAGGTCCTCACACACCTGAGAACACGATATAGCAGGAAGATATGCAAATATGTCCTCCCTCTGCTCATGAAAACCAGCCCTGCCATGACTCCGAAGGTCAGGTAGACGACTCTTGCTTTTCTTCCCATTCAGTGACAAGCGCTGAATGCAGGACAATCAACATGGTGTTGAGGCTGCATTGGGTTTTCTTTGTTGCTCTTTTAAAAGGTAGATGACAAGGGATACTGAGTGAGTGAGTGGATAAGAATGGGAGAGACAGTAGACACGCGTGACAATTTCTTGACCCTCTCTGTTTGCAGGTGTCCAGTGTGAGGTACAGCTTGTGGAGTCTGGAGGAGTCTTAGGGCAGCCTGGAAAGTCCTTGAAACTCTCCTGTGCAGCCTCTGGATTCACCTCCAGTGATGCTGCCATGACCTGGGTCTTCCAGGTTCCAGAAAAGGGACTGGAGTGGTTTGCTGTCATAAGAACTAAACTCAATAACTATGCAACCTATTACACGGATTCGGTGAAAGGCAGATTCACCATCTCCAGAGATGATTCCCAAAGCATTGTCTACCTGCAAATGAACAACCTAAGAACTGAGGACACGGTCATGTATTACTGTACTAATGACACAGTCAGGATACTTCAGTTTAAACCCAGACAAACACATTCCTGCCTGGTTTACGAAGTCAGCAGGGGATTCTCAGCATACATGAAGCCTAGGTTCTGATGCAACTGATTTTCTTTTCCTGTTTTATCTGAGTGCGCACTCCATCTGCTTGTTTTCTGTGGGATCCTTTTGACAACTATCGACCCTAGAAATTGATCATGCTTCTGTAAAGGATGAGTTCTTTTTAGAGCAACATTCTTAAAACAAATATTTAATATTCCTCATTGAAAAACATGCAGAATGATTCTCTGTTGTCACCAGTATCAGCTTGTGGGGAAGATCCGGAACCTCAGATGGACTTTTCCCCCATATGGATGTTGGGGCAGATCCTGGATTGGAGCAGTGTTAGTAAATCAGAGGGAACCAATTGAAAGGGGAGCCTGGCTCAGTCACAGTATGCAACTTGATTTGTTCAATCCACTCTCCTTTCTGGAAGGCTGTGCATATAAGGCTAAGAAGTGATTGAGTTGTTATTTTAATTAAAATATTACATTACAGCATTCATCATGGTGCCTTCTCCCTGTGTTGAATTAGGTAATTCTACTTCTGACTTCTGTGCACTACCTCAGAGCTCAGCTGCTCATCTGTAGCTAAGGGATGGCTGCTGTGTCATCTGGACAGTGTGTCCTTCCTGTGAGCTTCTACTGTGGATCTCAGATCCTGATCTGGTTGCTCTTGGTTAAGAATCCATTCTCATTATATTCAGAAGTTTCCTGGTGAATCTGCCTTCAAGACTCAGAGTGTGAGCAGTTTTAAGTTGACAACAAGGATCCAAATGATTCTAGGTTGGTGATTATCTATGTGTATGCTCATAATAATATTGGAAGAATATTTTGGAGAAGACATTTTGATCATGTGTAAATTCTGATGGGCACTTGCAAATGAAAAGTTAGTTTTCTTCAAGGGAATGTCCCTGGCAAAAGAGACCACTGTCTAATGTATTTCCATGGCAAGCAGTAAGCAGCCTACACAGAATCAACTCAGAGGCATTTTTGTGGTTCATTGCCATGTAAAGTTAAGCGAGGGTTTTCCTATTATTAGTTTATTTTTTATCATACAGGGTATTCATTTGTATATTATGGCTTCCACTTTTTGATTTTCATGGGATTCTTGAGTGTTTGAAAAAAATCTATCACACACACACTATCACAACAAGAGTAGTAAATATAATGAAAAACCTGAAAGAAATAATTTCTAAAGATAACACGTGTAGGACAGCTAATTTACTCTGCTATTCACATAATTTATTTGAAGACCTGGTTTATTTTACTGGCAGAACTGAAAAATAGTCTGAAATTTTACAGTTAATGCTTTACCCCATATTCACAGCCTTCCCATTCCAAATACCCTGTGTGCAGCTCAAGCCTTTCACAGAGCATACACTTACACTGACAACCATTACCTCTCTCCATTCATGGGCTCCATGGGTTTCATCTGCTACTGTAGAGCACTTGGTTTTGCTAAAATGAAGAAACATAAGTAGGTCGACCCTTAGATTAATCCCCTTAGATTAATATATGTGAGATGTTTCGTTACTCAACTAGAGTTACCCAAGTTTCTCTAGCAGACAATCCCTCCTCCAACAAATATGAATTTGTGTGACTAATATGGATGGCATCGCACTACGAATGACTTCCGATGAGTGTGGTTTCTCTTGACCAATTATTTGACAGTACATTTAAAATCCTATGCTTAATTCAAAATGCTTCTCGAAATATTCTGTGTAAGTGCAATGATGATAGTAGACATCGTAGAAATACGAGGAGACTCTGGATTCTGTCCCAAAAAGAAAATATGCTCCTAATCTCCAGGGGAAATTGGAGACTACCTGCATGGCTGGTTCCAGCAATCTACTCAGATAGGCTTGCAGGGGTGTGGATACAAGTTAAGACTGTTGGGTCAATTCATGAGTCTGTAGACAGGCTCTCAGTATCAGTGTCTGCTTGTCATTCATGAGTCACACATGGTCATGTTTAAAAGAATCCAACTATACATTGACATGTCCAAATATAAATGCATTCTCTGCATGTTTTTCATGAGAACACGTGTTGATGCTTTTCCCCAAGGCAGATTCTAACTTATATTATCAGAAATGATTTTGCCATTGTCACAATGTTTAGATCCTTTGTTATTGCCAGGAAAACTGCGGAACTTGTCCCTGTTTGTGCCTGACAGGGACTGATTCTCATTGTCCTGAGGTTCTACAACAGATGTAAAAACATGGCCTGGTGAAGTCCTCAGAGATCTTGTCCTTAACTGCACTGGCCCTACTTACTCCATCACACTCTGATACATGCTGTGGTTGAGTTTGTCCCAGAAAAGAGGCTGTGGTCCTGAGAGAATGATGTTATCATGGAGTCACAGAAAACAGGTCGTTTTTCTTCAGGTTCATCTTCACATGCAGAAACCAATCTGAGGAATGTTGTCCTCAAGACAGACTTATGTGTTAGAAGCGACATAAACTGTGATGACTACACCGAGGGACACCTCAGTCAGGCAAACAGCACTCCTGCTGTGGTCTCAGGAAGAGCATTAGAGCTATCTCCAGCAGGAGTCCCACAGCAGCCTGGAACGTTGGGTCAGACCAGAAGCAGGTGCAGAGGGAGCTAAGCATTTGTTTCCGTTGGGACCTTGAGCTTAACCTGAATATAACAGTTTCCCTTAAAAACCCCAAAATTCTTTATGTTGACCTATCAAAATAGAAAACAGTTTTAGAAGTGTCTGTTTTCTTTATAAGCACACATACTCATCTTTACTCATGCAGTTTGTCACTTATATGAGCAGAAATAACCCTGCCATTGTCACCAGGGTTAGACACTGAGAAATCCTGAGGGCACCTGGTGATTTCATTGTGAGGAGAGACAGCTCATCATTGGCATTCTGTGTTTAATCTTTGGGATTCAGACAGGAGCCCACAATCAGTGAATAAAGTTACAAAAATTTCACATCTGACATGGCTCAGTCTATATTGTTTGTACCCCAATCCAGGAGGTGATCTGAACTTTTCCTCTGACAATAAATTTCTCTTTTTCTTCAACTTTAACTAATTGCAACAAGCAACTAATTGTTGTTCTTTTCCAATAGAATTCTGAGACCTCCTTTTAACCCAAACTCTCTCATTAAGATCAGGTCTCAGCAGATAGTGTAAAGCTGTCACAGAGAAGTCCTTCAGTGTGTTAATGGACACATTCAGTGACAATTTCTCCCTAAAGCTGAGTTCTGCTAACACTGAAATCAGCCTTGCATTACATTTTAGCAAGCATAGTGAGCAGATTCCCTGTGTGCTCAGAAACAACCTCATTTTGAGGATGCTCAGGACCAGCAGAGGGCACTGCAGAACCAACTTTCACCAGGAAAGAAAATGTAGTAGGTGAGAGAAACATCTGGAGAGTGAGGGACTCATCTGAGACACAAAAGTTTCCTGTCCTGACCTCAAATAACTGACGAAACAATGCACTATACTTGGTATAGATACTGTGAGATGACTTCAGACTTAGTATAGTAAAAGTTCTTTGTTCAGTAATATAGCCCATATATGTTTTAGTCATCAGATGTGAACATTATAGGAAAGAAAATCATCCATTGGCTGTATATATGAGAAGGCAACAATTTTGCAAATTGACATCGTCATCAAAGCCGTCTGTCACAGTATCTAATTATATCTCTAAATTCTTCTGTCCCCTGGGGAAGAGTTTTCTCAATTGTGATATTGTATGGTATTCTGGGATCTCAGTCCTTGAAGTTCCAGCCACAGTGCTGAGTCCTTGTAGCTCTGCTGTAGGAGATCTGGTCCTAAAATTGTGATACACTGCTCTGTGATGCCCTTAGCTCAGGAGTAGAGAGAGGAAGAAAATTGGTATAATCACACAATCTGTCCTTTGCAGAATTTAGGATTTCATGTATCATTTTTCATTGCATATTTTTCTAAAACATAAGGTATTTAGTCAAACTGGTAATACCTAGCCTAATATGTGGTTTTTGTGACTTTGGAAAAGAGTTTAGAAGAAAGTACCTTAAATCTAGACTGCCTCATTCTCACTCAGGACACGTAAGAGAGAGAAAATGAGACATCCTCATAACTACAACACTGTACTGTCCTTCTCCCGTGAGTTCTGACAATGATTCATATGATATCATGATGCACAGGCCCCCTCTATCTATGCTCTGGAACTCAGCTGAGTTCAGTTTCATCATGGTTCTTTTTTGTGTTTATAGGATGAGTGTCCTTCAGTGCGTTGTGATTTCCTGAGTGTATGTACTGCACCTGTCTTGGTGTTCAGAATTACTCGAAGAAAATTTCATTGTTGGTTAAGGATCAACTAGAATTTAAGCTGTGTAGAACTTCATCTTAATATGGAGATTCTTGAGTTTAATTGTGATTTCTCATACAGGATTCACTTTCTTTCAAGAAACAGTTTTCTTTCTGGTATACTATTGAATGACTCCATCTATTTGTATATAGACAAAATTGATTGGATTCGTTGTCCTATTAGTTAAGGAAACAACAAAAGACACAAAGACGGACAGAGACTTACTGGAAAGTCCCAAGAGGAACCAGTGGGACATAATGGGTATAGATATGCTCATACCAAATTTTGTACATGGATCAAATTTCAAAAAAATATAAAATGTAAAATGCAATTTTACACAGTTGTAGAAATTTCATACACATGTATTTCATACAGTTGTTTCCCCCATAATCTCTACTCTCATTTTCCCCTCCTCCTTTATTTTTATCCTAATAGACGATTTCACTTGCAATTCATCATGTATTTTTATTCATAGTTGTAGGTAAGCATGCGATACCTAAGAACTACTGAGGAGAGACTCATTTAATGTCTGATTTCTGAGATGGTCTTAATTAACACATATTTATCTAGCAGCATCCATTTTTCTATCACTGACATAATTTCTGTATTCCTTGTAGATGAAAATTTTATGCTGTGTTGTTTATATAAACGTGTCTTCTTGATGAGATCCTCTGTTGACAGATACATAATTTAGTTATTTTGACATTGTTGCAGTAAGCACTGTTGTGCAAATATTTGGTTAATTTGAGAGAGTTTTTTAGTATATAGTGTATTGGATAGGCAAATAATACCTGCATATATCAGAAAGGAGGCTTTACAATTCCAGCTCAGCAGGTTTTAAATTCCTATCAATGTCATCATAATCTCAGGCACCATCTTTAAATCAGTCTGATAACCTTGTTCCAAATGGAGCCACTGTATCAGATCTGATATCTTTTGAGAGTTATGTCCTGATGTTACTTCCTCATCATCTGCAGAAGACCCAGGGAAGAAGGATAACATACATATCCTCACAGAGAATTAGGACTGGGAACTCAGCATCCTGCTGTCTGATCCAGGTGTCCTCTAACTTCTTCTCCAGTAGGATCATGTCCTTATTAAAAAGTACCAATCTCGCCGGGCGGTGGTGGCGCACGCCTTTAATCCCAGCACTCGGGAGGCAGAGGCAGGTGGATCTCTGAGTTCGAGGCCAGGCTGCACCGACAGCGTCCAACAATACAATGAAACCCTGTCTCGTAAAAAAAAAAGGTACCAATCTCATGAATATTCAAATCAAATCATCTGAGTCTATGGTGGTAACCTGGTTCCTCAGTGAAGTTGTCATGCAAGGCTTCAGGCTACACTTTCACTGGCTTCAGTATGTACTGGGTGAAACAGAGGCCTGGACAGGGCCTGGAGTGGATTGGATGGATTGGTACTTCAAGTGGTAATACTGAATACCCACAGAAGTTCCAGGGCAAGGCCACGCTGACTAGAGACATATCCTCCAGCACGGCATACATGGAGCTCAGCCGCCTGACATCTGAGGACTCTGCCATCTATTTCTGTGCAAGAGACACAGTGGTGCAACCACATCCTGAGTGTGTCAGAAACCGTGGAGGAGCAGGAAGCTCCACAAGAACGGAGATGACAGAAAGATCGGTCTGCGGATTTGCTCAGAAATAATCATTCTAGTGTTCCCTTCTCTGCCTCCTTCTCAAAGTCCTATATTACTTAATACACCTTTGCAAAAGACATCTGAGTGAAAAATGGTTTTGTCTTAGGATGCCTCTAGAGGACACCATATCATGAGAAAGTATTGACTTGTGACTGCCTGAATTGACACAGTTCGTTAATAAAACAATAAAAAGGGAAACTGTGATGAAGAATTATGGTAAAAATACATCTTTATCTTGAGTGCTGGGAAGGTTTGCAGCAAGAACTGACAATAAAGATCAAAACACATTTGACCTGTGCAATCCAAATCACAAACATCTGACAAATAAATGTTCGTTTCACAGTCTTAAGTCTTTTTTGTTATAAATTATTCTTTTTTATTTTATTTTTAGGATGCACATTAATGCAGCAAGTACATTTATCCATTTATGTTCATGACAGCATTATTTGTAATAGCCAGAATCTGCAAGTAACCTAGATGCCCAACAACTGAATAATGTATTTTGAACATGTGGTTCATTTTTACAATGATGTATTATTAAGCAAAACAAACAATGGAGTCTTGAAATTCACAGGCCATTGGATGTGACTAGAAGAAACCATCCTGAGGTAAACTAGTCACAAAAAGACAAGCATAGTATGCCCAGTTGCAGAGAGGGAGGAGTGATGAGCAAAGGAGTCAAGACCAGGCTGGCAAAGCCCATAAAAACAGCTGACCTAAACAGGGAGAAGTACATGGAACCCAGACTGATAGCTGGGAAATCAACAGAGGACTTACCCAGACCCCCTGAATGTGGATGTCAGTTAGGTTTGGGCAATCTATTGGACCTGTGGTAGTGGATCATTATTTACACCTAGCATATGAATGGATGTTTCCCATCCTGATGTGGCAATCTTGTGTATATGTAAATAAAGCTCTGTTGGACAATAGGGAAGCAAGCTAGGTGGGTCTAGGAGTCAAGGAGTATTCTGGGAAGGAGAAACACAGGGAGTTATGATGTAGCTGCCATAGGGATCAAAAGTCCAGACCTTTCCTCCAGTAAGAGAAATACTTAGATTAACAATTATGGGGTAAATACTTAAGTCAGTGCTAGCCAGTATGAAACAAAAGAAGGCCAACAGCTTCATAATTAATACAGCATCTTGTGTGTTATTTGGAGACTACAATGCGGCAGATATCAGGAGACTGGTGGGTAAAAAAAAAAAAACAAAGTGGCTGGCAAGGAAAAGGCTTCACTCAACAGGAGCCCATTCCAGATAGAGGGATACTCTCTCAACCTAGACCCACAGGGGATGACATATGCCCTGCTCCAAATGATTTGACAGACTTTGAAGATCCCCATAGAAGGCATCATCCTACTTGGTGAGCAGAAATGGGATGGGTTAGGGAGTTACTGGGGCTCAGGGAATGAGGAAACAGAGAGCAACTGAGATTGACATGTTTCTAATTTAAATTTTAAAAGTAAGGAAATAATTCATAGACTATTGTGAATTATAAGACCTGAAAGTTGAGAGAAAGACTGTAAAACACTATGCCCTGGTCATGAAAAACTGTGGCATTATTAACTCCCTGGCAGCTACAGTTGCTTACACTGGACCTGTACGTAAAGATTCTATCAGTAATGAGCGCTGGATAATGGAGGGGCTCTTGTGGGCCTACTTCCCTTCTAGACTGATGATTTCTGACAATTATGGTGAACAGAATATTGATTTTTTAATTGTTTAATTTTTGAACAGGATATTACATTAATATGTATACTCACTAGTGTACATACCAGGCTTCACTAGTTTTAATTCCATAGCTATTTAGACATCCCTTGTTAAAATTAATGTGTCATAAAACAAGTGAAATTTAAATAAACATTTGAAATGATCTTTAGGGAGAAAGTAGGAGGCTGACATGAACAAGAGGAAGGTAGGACAGGTGTGAGTCTTTGAGATGTAAGTAATTTTCAGAAATAAATTTTAATCAATTGAAACTAATGAAAAATGGACAAATATTTTTCTTTTCTAATAATATTCTGAGACATCTTTTTCACCCAAATTCTCTTATCAGGATCAGCTCTCATTAGGAAGTGTGCAGCTGTGACTGAGAATACCCTCAGTGTGTTAGTGAAACATTCAAGTGCCAGTTCTCCCTGAAGCTGAGCTCTGCTACCACTGAAAACACAGCCCTGAATTACACTTCAGCAGACACAGTGAGCATGTTCCCTGTGTGCCCAGAAACAACCTCAATGTGAGGATGCTCAGGACCAGCAGGGGGCGCGGCAGACCCAACTTTCACCAGGAAAGAAAATGTAGTAGGGGAAAGAAACTAGTGGAGAGTGAGGGAGTCCTCAGAGATCCTAATATTTCCTGGCCTGACCTCCGGCTGTGACCATGAAATATACATGGTGTAGCTACTGCAGTCAGACTCCAAACTCAGTAGTGTATATATTCTTGATTAAGGAATATTTCCCATATGTATTGAGGTCATTATTTGGGAAACTTATTGGAAGGGCAAACATCCATTGGACATACAGGTAAGAAGGTCACACATTTCCACACATAAGGAGGCAGACTTCCAGTCATTGGAATCACAGCCATCAGCAGCAGCATCTGTAATTCCAGCTGTAGTTTCTGTCCCCGGTGGGAGGGGTTTGCTCAGCTGGAATAGTTGACTGTGACCTGGGATCTCAGTCCTTGACGTTCCTGGCACAGTGTTGATCTCATGTAGCTCTGCTGTTGGAGAACTGGTCCCAAGGTGTGACACACACTGTGCCCTGTGCAGCCTCCAGCTCAGGGGAAGGAGAGAGGTAGAAGCTGGGGATAATCACACTTTATGTCTTTCACCACATTTAGGATTTCATCTCTCATTTTTCTCTGTGTAATTTTTCTAAAAGGAAAGGTGTTTAGTCAAATTTGGAATACCTAGCCTAATACATGAATTTCTGTCTTAGGAAAAGAATATAGAAAAAAGTACATTAAATCCAGTCTGTCATCGTTCTCACTCAGGATCCCTAAGGTAGACAAGATGAGATATCCTCATCCCTAAACAACTCCACTGTCCCTCACAAGTAAGTTCTGACAATGTTTCATATGATATCCTGATGCTTGGGCCCCTCCATCTGTTACCAACTCTCTGGAACTCACCAGGATCAACTCAGCACAGACCTTTCTCATGTTGAAAGCATGAGTGTCTTTCAGTAAGGTGTGATGTCCCATGATTATGTACCACACCTGTCCTGGTGTTCAGATTTACTCCCAGAACATTTCATTTCTGCTTAAGAACCAGAACAAACATCAGCTTTGAAGAATTTCATTTTACTATGGAGATTCATGAGATTAATGGTGGTTTCTCATAAGGATTCTCTTTCATTATTCAACCAGTTTTCTTTCTTGTATACTAGTGAAGGACTCCTGCTATGTGTATAGATAGAGATGATTGGATCAATGTCATATTAGTTAGTGAAACAAGAAAGGACATGAAGAGGGACAGAGACTTATTGCAAAGCCTGAAAAGGAACCATTGGGGCATACTGGGTATAAATATGATCATACTGTGTTTTATACATGGATTAAATTAAAAATATAAAATATGAACGGCAAAATATCATATTTACATAGTTTTACAATTTTCACACTCATGTATTCTTTTCTTTGTGTTATTCCCTCATAATTTCTTCCCTTCATATTCTTCCCCTCCTCGTTTACTCTACTAGACAACACACTTATAGTTCATCATGCATTTTTATTCATAGTTGTATGTAACATGCTTTATCTAAAAACTACTGATGAGAGTCTCATTTGATACCTGATTCCTGAGATTGCCTTAACTAATGCATTTATCTCTAGTTGTATTCTAACTGATGTAAGCTTAGTATTCCTTGTAGATGTATAACTTCTGTTGAGTTGTTTATATAAATATTCTTCTTGATGAGATCCTCTGTTGAAAGATAAATAGTTTATTTCTATAATTTTGTTATTGTGATATTGGTTCAGTAATCAAGGTGTTTACTTGAATTCTGAAGCATATTTGCTTTTGTTCATTTAGGAGAGTTTTTCAGTATACAGGCAATTATTCATTGCATATATTTTAAAGAGGCTGTAAATTTAATACTCAGTAGGTTTTAAATTTCTCATCACAGACACCATCATCACAGCCACCCTCTGAAAATCAATCTGATAACCTTGTCCCAAGTGGAACCACTGTCTCAGTCCTGACATCCTTTGAGACCTTAGGTCGTGATGTTTCTTCCTCAGCATCATCTGAGGTCCCTGGGAAGAAGGATGCTATACCTATTCACAGAGAGGATTAGGATGGGATCTCAGCATCCTGCTGCCTGACACAGGTGTCTGCCATCTTCTGCTTCAGCTGGACTAGGTCCTTATCTAAGAAGAACCCTGATCGTGAATATGTAAATCAGGTGAGTGTATGGTGGTAAATACAGGCATGTCTACAACAATAACAGCATATGATCAGAGTCCTCTCCACAGTCACTGAGCACACAGGTCCTCGCCATGGGATGGAGCTGGATCATCCTCTTCTTGGTGACAGCAGCTACAGGTAAGGGACTCCAAGTTCCAGACTTGAGGAGGGTCCATTCCCTCAGGGGACAGTGACATCCACTTTGCCTTCTCTCCACATGTGTCCACTCCCAGGTCCAGCTGCTGCAATCTGAGTCTGAGCTGGTGAAACCCGGAACATCTGTGAAGCTGTCCTGCAAGACTTCAGGCTACACCTTCACTAGCTATACTATCCACTGGGTGAAGCAGAAGCCTGGACAGGGCCTTGAGTGGATTGGACGGATTTATCCTAATGATGGTGATACTAAGTACAATCAGAAGTTCCAGGGCAAGGCCACACTGACTGCAGACACATCCTCCAGCACAGCTTACATGGAGCTCAGCAGCCTGACATCTGACGACTCAGCACTCTATTACTGTGCAAGAGACACAGTGTTGCAACCACATCCTGAGTGTGTCAGAGACCCTGCAGGGGGAGGAAACAGCCCTGGGACTGAGATTATAGAGAGGATCAGCCTGGAGATTTGGCCATAAATCATCACACTGAATGTCCCTTTGTCACTTCCCAGACTTAGAGGTTTTTGTCAACTTTTCAAAATGACTGAAGGGAATAAATCAGTTTGATTTCTGTTGCCCTTAGATCTCACCATACCTTGATCAGCTGTTTAACAGTGGCCTCATCCATGGATATTATTCAGTTTTTAAAAGAGGAAATATAGGACTAACTTCAGCAATACATCATGATATTCATAGCTCTTACATTGGAGGTTCTGGAAATATTTTTGGAGTAGCTATGAATGGGCTATAAATTTGATTATATCCCATACGAGACAAATCAATAGAAAGTGGGAAAATTAACACTTGTTTTATATCAAATTTTGTTTGCCTAAAGCAAGCAAAGGAAGTTTGTGCGAAGTGGTCCCCTTTGATTTTGAGGTAGCTGCTACATGGATATAATGTTAAGAGCCCCCTCACCCTTTGTAGAACTTCCATGACTGCATGTGAGTCAGGGAAAGAGCTTAGGATATTTTGTAAGGGTAGATTAACAACCATGGCTAACAAGGAAAAGTACATAAGAAATATTAGGGAGGAAGAGAGGTGAGGGAGACAGGGGGAGAGAAAGTCATAGAGCAATTATTTGCTTTAAATTAAGTCACTTTCCTGCAAGCGCCACAAAAACAATAATGTCATAGTCCATAAGAACACTTAGCTGTAACAAAATTTCTAATAGCTGAATCAATTAGTCAATTAAGAAATACCTTTCCAACTCTCCTTTCTAACTCAGGGTGACTATTACAGGGTGCCTTTTGAGATATATGCCACAGCCACCAAGAAATTCCTATATCACCAGGCAGAGTAGAGAGACAGGACTGCATAAAACCACAGCAATACACACGAGGTATCAGATTCCCCTCCGTTTTGTGGTAACCAGAGACTAGGGAAATTAATGTCACAAATGCCAATGATATTCACTAACACAACCCAAACACCAATATATAGCATATATGTAAAAGCATTTTGTGATGACTTTAGAATTTCACGAGGAAAAGACTCTGTAATATTAGCATTTATTTAATATATTATATATATCTATCTATATATGTGTATTCTATAATGAGATCAAATTTGTGAACGTGTGCCTATTAAACTTTCCCACAATGCTGTGTCCAAGCCCAGTTTCAACACTGTAATTTTTTTATCATTTTTTGTTTTAATTTTAAATAGCTTGTTTTACATGTCAATCCCAGTTCCCTCTCCCTCCCCTCCTCCCGCACTCCCCTTCCCCCCCACCCTCCCACCCTATTGCCAAATCCTTCCACATAGGGGATATCTAGAGTCTGTCATTTTACTCTGGGTAGGGTCCAGGCACTCCCCTAAGAGTCCAGGCTGAGAGAGCATCCCTCTTTGTGCTATAGGCACACAAAAACTGTTTGTATACCAGGGATAGACACTGATCCACAGCTCAGGGTCCCATAGGTTGCCCAGGCCTTCTTGCTGACACTCACATTTGGGGGTCCAGATCAGTCCCATGCTGGCCTCCCCACTGTCGGTCTGGGTTCCAAGAGCTCTCGCCTGTTCAGATCAGCTGTCTCTGCTGGTTTTGCCAGCCCATTCTTTGCCAATTTGCTCATCACTCCTCTCTCTCTGTCACTGGGTTTCTTGGGTTCAGTTCAGTGATTAATTGTGTGTTTGCCTCTGCTTCCATCAGTCACAGGATGAAAGCTCCCGGATGGTTATAGACATCAAGTTCATTATCAGGAATGGGCATTCGAGGTGGTCTCTGCACTATTGCTTAGATTGCCAATTGGTGTTATCCCTGTGATTTAATGTATACTTCACTATTCATTCATTCATTTTTACATTAGATCACCTTGAATTATCAAAATGTAATTTTTTAGTTTTTAAGATTCTATGAACTTACTGTGCAAAATCTGGTAAGATAAGCAGTGGAGAGTACATGTAAAAATGAAAAAATATAAATTAATATTTTCAATGGTTTTACAAATGAATGATGAATACTATTTTAGTGAAATCAGTGTCCTCACGACTTGCTTGTCCTTCAGGCATTGGCACTATTAACTGCTGCCTCTAAGGTCCACACACACCTGAGAACAAGATATAGCATAAAGATATGCAAATATGTCCTCCCTCTGCTCATGAAAACCGGCTCTGTCATGACTCTGCAGGTCAGGCAGACGACTCTTGCCCTGTCTTTCCATTCAGTGACAAGCACTGAAGCCATGACAATCAACATGGGGTTGAGGCTGCATTGGGTTTTTTTGTTGCTCTTTTAAAAGGTAGATGACAAGGGATACTTAGTGAGGGAGTGGACAAGAATTGGAGAGATAGTAGACACGTGTGACAATTTCTTGATCAATATCCTTTCTTTTTGGAAGTGTCCAGTATGAGGTACAGCTGGTGGAGACTGGAGGAGGCTTAGCGCAGCCTGGAAAGTCCTTGAAACTCTCCTGTGCAGCCTCTGGATTCACTTTTAGTGATGCTGCCATGACCTGGGTCCGCCAGGATCCAGAAAAGGGACTGGAGTGGGTTGCTCGCATAAGATATAAACCCAATAATTATGTAACCTATTACTCAGATTCGGTGAAAGGCAGATTCACCATATCCAGAAATGATTTCCAAAGCATGGTCCACCTGCAAATGAACAACCTGAGAACTGAGGACACGGCCACTTATTCCTGTCGTAATGACACAGTGAGGATTCTTTGGTGTGATCCCAAACACCTCCCTGACATGTTTACGAATCCCGCAGGGGGCGCTCAGCACACATAAGGCTCAGGTTCTGACAGAACTGATTTTTTTCCTGTTTTATCTGATTGCGCTCTCCATCTGCATGTTTTGTGGGAGATCCTTTTGGCAATTATAGACCCTAGGAATTTATCATGCCACTGAAAACGATGAGTTCTGCTTTGACAACCATTCTTAAAGCAAATATGTCACCGAGTCCTACTTGAACAAATGCAGAAAGAGTCTATGAGGGGAGAGTGATTCTTTCTGGTCTTCAGGATCAGCTGCTGTGGAAGCTCAGGAATCTTAGGTGGATTTTCCCTCATTTTGTGGTTGGGGCAGACCCTCGACTGGAGCAGTGTTAGTAATCAGAGGGAGTCAAGTGGAAGGGGATCCAGACTCAGTCTCAGGAAGCACCTTGAGTTCTCCAAACCACTCTCCTTTCTGGTGGGCTCTGCATATAAGGTTAAGAAGTGATTAAATTGTTATTTTTAATTAAAATATTTTCATTACAGCACTCATCATGGTGTCTTCTGCTTCTGTGTCGATTTAGATAATCCTAGTTTTGACCTCAGTGCATTAACTCAGAGCTCAGTTGCTCATGTGGAGCTAAGGGTTGGCTGTTGTGAGTTTTGGGCAGTGTCCGTCCTGTGTGATTCTGCTGTGGATTCTCAGATTCTGATCTCGTTGCCCTTGGTTAAGAATCCATTGTCACTATTCTCAGAAGTTTCCTGAACAATCGGCTTCCAAGTCTCAGAGAGTGGGCAAGTGGTGATAATCTGAGTGTATGTTTCTAACAACATTGGAAAAATATTTTGGAAAAGTCATTTTGATCATATGGAAATTCAGATAGCCACTTGCAAATGAAAAATTAGTTTTCTCTGAGGAAGTGTCACTGGTGAAACAGACCACTGTCTGGTATATATCCATGGCAAGCAGTAAGTTTCCTACACAAAATGGACTCAGTGTCATCTTGGGTGGTTCTTTGCCTTGTAATGTTAAATGAGGACTTTGTTGTTTGTTTATTTGTTTTGCCATACAGACTCTTTGTATATTATGGTTTCATCTTTTGAGTTTTTATGGGATTCATGAGTGTGTGAAAAAAACCGATTATAACAAGAGAGTTAATATAATGAAATTCTGAAAGAAATAATTTCTAAATATAACTCCTGTAGGACAGCTAATGTACTCTGCTATTTACATTCACATAATTTATTTGAAGTTCTGGTTCAATTTACTGGCAGAATTGAAAGCGAGTTTGAAATTTTACAATTAAAACTTTACCTCATATTCACAGCCTTCCTTTTCCCGATACCCTGTGTGCAGCTCAGGCCTTTCACAGAGCACACACCTGCACTGACAACCATAACCTCTCTCATTCATAGGCCCCATGTGGTTCACCTGCTACAGTAGAACACTTGGATTTGCCAAATTGAAGAACCATAAACAGGTCGGACCTCTTAGATTCATATATGTGAGATGTGTCTTTACTCAACTACAGTTACTCAAGTTTCTCTAAGAGACAATCCACCAACCAACAAATATGAGTTTGTGTGTATAATATCAATGACATCATACTAGGAATGATTTCTGGTGAGTGTGGTTTCTCTTGACCAATTATGTGACAGAACATTTACAATAGTATGCCTAATTCAAAATGCTTCTTTTAATATTCTATGTAAGTACAATGATGACAGCAGACATCATAGATATACCAGGAGAATCTGGGTTCAGTTAATTCTCACCTGTAATTATGTGGCTCCCAAACTGAAAATATGCTCTTAATCTCCAGGTGAAATTGGAGACTCCCTACATGGCTGATTCCAGCAGTCTACTCAGATAGAATTGCAGAGGTGTGTATAGAAGTAATACTGTTGAGTCATTTCATGAGTCTGGTGACAGGGTGTCAGTATCAGTGTCTGTTTGTCATTCATAAGTCAAACATGGGCATATTTAAAAGAAGCCATCTATACATTGACATGTCCAAATATAAATGTATTATGTGCATTATTTTATGAGAATATATGTTGATGCTTTTTACCAAGGTACATGGTAACTTACAATATCAGAAATGACTCTGCAACTGTCACAATGTTTAGATCCTTTGTTATTGCCAGGAAAACTGCAGAACTTGTCACTGTTTGTGCCTGACAGGGACCAATTGTCCTTGTCCTTAGGTACCACTACAGATGTCAAAACTTGGCCTGGTGAAGAATTCAGAGATCTGGTCATCACCTGCACTGTCCCTGCTTACTCCATCACACTCTGATACATACTGGTGTTGAGTTTGTCCCAGAAAAGAGGCTGTGGTCCTGGGAGAATGAAGTTATCATGGAGTCACAGAAAACAGGTAATTCTTCTTCAGTTTCATCCTCACCTTTAGAAACCCATCTGAGCAAGAGTTGTCCTCAAGACTGACATATGTGTTAGAAATGACAGCCACATATTCTGTGATGTCCATACTGAGGGACACCATGGTCTGGCAAACAGCACTCGAGCTGTAGGCTCAGGAAGAGCATTGGAGCTCATCTCCATAGGAGTCCCACAGCAGACTGGAACTCAAGATCAGCCCAGGAGCAGGTGCAGAGAGTGTCTAAGCATTTGTTTTCTTTGGGACCTTGAACTTCCCCCAAATCTAATGTTTTCCCTTAAAAAACCCAAAACCTCTATATGTTGACCTATTAAAATGGAACAAAGTTTTAGAAGTGGCTGTTTTCTTTATAAGTACACATATTCATTATTACCCATGCAGTTTGCCACTTATATGAGGAGAAATAACCCTGCCATTGTCACCAGTGTTAAAATCACTGAGCAATGATGAGGTTACCTGATTTCATTCTGATGAGAGACAGCACATTACTGGGATTCTATCTTTAATCTTTGGCATTCAGACAGGAGCCCATAGGCAATCAAGGCTCAAGGACTAAAACTACAAAAGTTCATATCTGACATGGCTCTGTCTATATTGGTGTGTACCTCAGTCCCAGAAACAATCTGGACTTTTCCTCTGAAAATAAATTTCTCTTTTTCTTAACTTTAATTAATTGAAACAAACAACTAAATATTGTTCTTTTCCAATAGAATTCTGAGACCTCCTTTTAACCCAAACTCTCTCATCAAGATCAGGTCTCAGCAGAAAGTGTAAAGCTGTCATTGAGAAATCCTTCAGTGTGTTAATGGACACATTCAATGACCAGTTCTCCCTAAGTCTGAAATCTGCTACCACTGAAGTTATCCCTGCATTACATAGCAGCAAACACAATGAGCAGGTTCCTGGTGTTCTCAGAAACAACCTCATTTTGAGGATGCTCAGGATCAGCAGAGGGCACTGCAGAACTCACCAGAAAAGAAAATGTAGCCGGAGACACTAAGATCTGGAGAGTGACAGAGTCCTCTGAGATCCAAAGTTTTCCTGCCGTGACCACAAATAACTGCAAAGACAATGCAAAATACTTGCAGTAGCTATTGCGAGAAGACTTCAGTCTTAGTATAGTAAAAGTTCTTTGTTTAGTAATATTGTACATATATGTTTAATCATCAGATGTGACCCTTATAGAAATGACAAACATCCACACACATATAGGAAGGAAACGATTTTCAAATAGACATCATCATCACATCCTCCAGCAGCAGCGTCTAAATGTATCTGTTACTTCTTTCCACTGGAGGAGGGGTTTTCTCATTTGGAATATTGTACAGTGACCTGAGATCTCAGTCCTTGAAGTTCCAGCCATAATGCTGTGTCCTTGTAGCTGTGCTATGGGAGACCTGATCACAAGGTGTGCTACACTGCCCTGTGAAGCCATACCTCAGTAGGGAGAGAGAGGAAGAAAATTGGGATAATCACACAATCTGTCCTTTGCTGAATTTAGGATTTCATGTATCATTTTTCTGTGCATATTTTTCTAAAAAATGAGATATTTAGTCAAATTGGTAATACCCAGCCTAATATGTGGTTTTAGTGTCTTGGGAAAAGAGTTTAGAAGAAAGTACCTTAAATCTAGACTGATCTCATTCTCACTCAGGACAACTAAGAGAGAGAAAATGAGACATCCTCATCACTACACCACTGCAGTGTCCTTCACAGGTGAATTCTCACAATGTGATATAGGAGATCGTGATGCACAGGCCCCCTCCATCTATTCCCCATGCTCTGTAAATCAGGGAATATCAGCTTACTCATGGTCCTTTCTCGTGTTTAAAGGATGAGTGTCCTTCAATGCGTTGTGATGTCCTGATTTTACGTACTGCATCTGTCAGCAGGCGATGGCCACACCTCAGCCATTCAGGTTCCTAAGGAACAGGTACAAAGACAGAACAGC
Source organism: Mesocricetus auratus (assembly GCF_017639785.1). Lineage (NCBI taxonomy): Eukaryota > Metazoa > Chordata > Mammalia > Rodentia > Cricetidae > Mesocricetus > Mesocricetus auratus. The sequence goes on from NW_024429186.1 coordinate 3,993,512, forward strand.
AAGTGAGGTCACCACATCCATCTGGAATTTCTTCCTTTCACTGACTCACATATCACCCTGCTAAATTGGTGAAGACCATCAGAGAAAAGATTTGGTCATCAAAGCACTCAAAGCAGAAGGGACTTCAGATCATCAGCTCACTGCATTTAGCTGCTTTAAATGAAGTCACTTTCCTGCAAGTGCCACAGAAACAATCCTAGTCCACAAGAACTCTTAGCCATAAGAAAGTTTCACTAATAGTTGAATTGATTAGTTAATCAACCAATTACTCTGCAACTCTCCTTTCTAACACAGGTTGACTATTAGAGGTTGTCTCTTGAGGCATATCCCACAGCTACCAAGAAATTCCTATATCGCCAGGCAGACTAGAGAGACAGGACTACATAAACCCATGGCAATACAGACCAGGTAACAGATTCCCCTCCATTTTGTGGTAACCAGAGACTAGGAAAATTAATTTCACAAATGCCAAAAATGTTAACTAACCCAACCCAAACACAAATATGTGACATATTTGTAAAAGCATTTTGTGATGACTTTAGTATTTCACAAGGAAAAGACTCTGTAATATTAATGTTTATTTAACATATATATTATACATATCTATCTATCTGTATATGAGTATTCTATAATGAGGATATAATTTGGGACCTTGTGCATGTTAAACTTTCCCACCATGCTGTCTCCAAGACCAGTTTCAACACTCTAATTTAATGTATGCTTCACTAATCATTCATCTTTACATTAGTTCGCATTGAATTATCAAAATGTAAATTTTAGTTTTTAAACTTCCATGAACATACTGTGCCATATCTGGTAAGAAAAGCAGTGGAGAGTTCATGTAAAAAATGGAAAAACATACATTAAGGGTATTGAATCTTTTTATAATCTAATAGTGAATTCTATTTTCGTGAAATCAGTGTCCTCACGACTTCCTTGTCCTTCAGGCATTTGCACTATTAACTGCTGCCTCTATGGTCCACACACACCTGAGAACACGATATAGCAGGATGATATGAAAATATGTCATTCCTCTGTTCATGAAAACCAGCCCCACCATGACTCTGCATGTCAGGCAGACGACTCTTTCCCTGTCTTTCCATTCAGTGACAAACGCTGAAGCATGACAACATGGGGTTGAGGCTGCATGTTCCCTGTGTGCCCAGAAACAACCTCAATGTGAGGAGGCTCAGGACCAGCAGGGGGCGCGGCAGACCCAACATTTACCAGGAAGGAAAATGTAGTAGGTGACAGAAACATGTGGAGAGAGAGGGAGTCCTCAGAGATCCTAATATTTCCTGGCCTGACCTCCAGCTGAGACCATGTAATATACGTCATGTAGCTACTGCGGTCAGACTCCAAACTCAGTAGTGTAAATGCTCTTTGTTAAGTAATATTTCCCATATGTATTGAAGTCATTATTGAGAACCTTATTGGAAGGACAAACGTCCATTGGACATACAGGTAAGAAGGTCACATTTTCACACATGAGGAGTTAGACTTCCAGACATCACCATCACAGCCATCAGCAGCAGCATCTGTAATTCTATCTGTTGCTTCTCTCTCCTGGGGGAGGGGTTTGCTCATCTGGAATAGTTGACTGTGACCAGGGATCTCAGTCCTTGACGTTCCGGGCCCAGTGTTGAGCTCATGTAGCTCTGCTGTTGGAGAACTGGTCCCAAGGTGTGACACACTTAATGCCCTGTGCAGCCCCCAGCTCAGGGGAAGGAGAGAGGTAGAAGCTGGGGATAATCCTACTATATGTTTTACACCACCTTCAGGCTTTCATCTCTCATTTTTCTCTGTGTAATTTTTGTAAAAGGAAAGGTGTTTAGTCAAATTGGGAATACCTTGCCTAATATATGAATTTGTGTCTTGGGAAAAGAATATAGAAGAATGTACATTAAATCCAGACTGCCATCGTTCTCATTCAGGATCCCAAAGGTAGACAAGATGAGACGTCCTCATCCCTAAACCACTCCAATGTCCAACACACGTGAGTTCTGACAATGTTTCATATGATATCCTGATGCTTGGGCCCCTCCATCTGTTACCAACTCTCTGGAACTCACCAGGATCAACTCAGCACAGACCTTTCTCGTGTTGAAAGTGGGAGAGTCCTTCAGTAAGGTGTGATGTCCCATGTTTATGTACCACACCTGTCCTGGTGTTCAGATTTACTTCCAGAATATTTCATTACTGCTTAAGAACCAGAACCAATGTCATATTTGAAGAATTTCATTTTACTATGGAGATTCGTGAGATCAATGGTGGTTTCTCATAAGGATTCTCTTTCTTTCTAAAACCAGTTTTCTTTCTCCTATACTAGGGAAGGATTCCCACTATATGTGTATAGATAGAGATGATTGTATCAATGTCATATTAGTTAGTCAAACAAGAGAAGACACGAAGAGGGACAGAGATTTATTAGAAAGCCTGAAAAGTAAACATTGGAGCATACTGGGTATAGATATGATCATACTATGTTTTATACATGGATTAAATTAAAAATATAAAATATGAACTGCAACATATCATATTTACATAGTTTTAGAATTTTTATACTCATGTATTCTGTTCTTTGTGTTATTCCCCCCAAAATCTCTTCCCTTCATTTTCTCTCCACTCCTATTTTACTCTAGTAGACAACACACTTATATTTCATCATGTATCTTTATTCATAGTTGTATGTAAGCATGCGATACCAAAAAATTACTGATGAGAGTCTCATTTGATACCTGATTTCTGAGATTGCCTTAAATAATGCATTTATCTATCTCTAGTTGCATTCTAACTGATGTAAGTTTGCTATCCCTTGTAGATGTATAACTTCTGTTGAGTTGTTTATATAAATATTCTTTTTGATGAGATCCTCTGTTGAAAGATACATAGTTTATTTCCATAATTTTGTTATTGTGATATTGCTTCAGTATTCAAGGTATTTACTTGATTTATGAAGTATATTTGCTTTTGTTCATTTAGGAGATTTTTTCAGTATACAGACAAATATTCATTGCATATATTTTAAAGAGTGTGTAAATGTAATATTCAGTAGGTTTTAAATTTCTCCTCACCGTCACCATTCTCACAGCCACCCTCTGTAAATCAATCTGATAACCTTGTCCCAGGTGGAACCATTGTCTCAGCCCTGAAATACTTTGAGACCTTAGGTCGTGATGTTTCTTCCGCAGCATCATCTGAGGTCCCTGGGAAGAAGGATGCTATACATATTGTCAGAGAGGATTAGGATGGGATCTCAGCATCCTGCTGCCTGACACAGGTGTCTGCCATCTTCTGCTTCAGCTGGACTAGGTTCTTATCTAAGAAGCTGCCTGCTCATGAATATGTAAATCAGGTGAGTGTGTGGTGGTAAATACAGGAATGTCTACAACAAAAGCAGCATATGATCAGTGTCTTCTCCACAGTCACTGAGCATACAGGTCCTCGCCATGGGATGGAGTTGGATCTTCCTCTTCCTGGTGACAGCAGCTACAGGTAAGGGACTCCAAGACTTGAGGAGGGGCCATGCCCTCAGGTTACAGTGACATCCACTTTGCCTTCTATCCACAGGTGTCCACTCCCAGGTCCAGTTGCTGCAATCTGAGTCTGAGCTGGTGAAGCCTGGAGCACCAGTGAAGCTGTCCTGCAGGGCTTCAGGATACACCTTCACTGACTATAATATGCACTGGGTCAAGCAGAAGCCTGGACAGGGCCTTGAGTGGATTGGACGAATTTATCCTTATAATGGTGATACTAAGTACAATCAGAAGTTCCAGGGCAAGACCACACTGACTGCAGACAAATCCTCCAGCACAGCCTACATGGATTTCAGCAGCCTGACATCTGAGGATTCTGCAGTCTATTACTGTGCAAGAGACACAGTGTTGCAACCACATCCTGAGTGTGTCAGAAACCCTGCAGGGGAGGAAACAGCCATGGGACTGAGAATATAGAGAGGATCAGCCTGGAGATTTGCCCATAAATCATTACACTGACTGTCCCTTTGTCACTTCCCAGTCTTAGAGGGTATTGTCAAAGTTTCAAAAGGACTGAAGGAAATAAATTAGGTTGATTTCTGCTGCCCTCAAACCTCACCATAACTTGATCAGCTGTTTAACACTGACCTTACTCATGAATATTATTCCTTTTTAAAAAAGCAAATATAGGATAAACTGCAGCAATACATCATGATGTTCATAGCTCTTACATTGAAGGCTCTAGAAATTTTTCTGGAGTAGCTATGAATGGGATATAAATTAATTATTCCCATAAGAGACAAATCAATAGAATGTGAGCTAATTAATGCCTGTTTCATATTCCAATCTTGTTTGTATAAAGCAAGCAAAGAAAGTTTGTGGGAAGGGATCCACATTGATTTGGGTATAGATGTTACATGGAATTAGTGATAAGCGAGTCCTCAATCTTTGTAGAATTTCCTTGACTGCATGTAATTCAGGGAAAAACCTTAGGATATTTTGTAAATGTGGACTAACATCCATTGTTACCAAGGTAGACTAGATAAGAAGCAGCAGGGAGGGAGAGATGTAAGGGAGAGAGGGGAAAGAAAGACATAGACAGAGAAACAGAGAGACAGAGAGACACACACAGAGCACAAAGATGAGTGCATATGCATGGGGAATATCTGGCAAGAGTTTGGTGGGTGATATGATAAAATAAATTGTATGACAAAAACAGTAAATTTTATAAATTTCTTCATAGTTTTATTAAAATGAAAAATCCTGTGCGCACATATTAAAGAACAGAAGGGAACTTGAGCCAAAACACAAGCCTCCACTAACACCCTATGTCATTCATACTCACTGGAATGGAGCACATACTACACTGCTCAGACATTTTTCTTTTGGTCATGTCCATCCCCAGTGAAATCATCTCTCTTTGACTAAAACAATCTCACAATTGGCAAGGGGACCAGACACAGAATTCCCACAACAAATAGAAGACAGAGAATAAAGCGAATAAAAAGCTGGTGGACTATGAAGCTGAAAACTTTCCATTTTGTTTGGTTTTGATGAGAGACAAAAGTTCAATAAAGAAACCTGAGTTTTGTATCACTGGATACAAATCACAGTCCTGGATCATCAGGTTTCTTGGCTGAGAACAAGTTCCTTTTTATAGAACAGCTGGGCACTAGGACCCTGAAATCATGCTGGAGAACTATCAACTGAAAATTCCCTAATGCTTTGCTCTTATCACTCCTCTGTTAGGTGAAATCGATGTGTGAATATTCCTTCTCATTCACTTCTTCCTGCAGTTATTGAATGAACATAATATTTTATATATATTCAGTTTCTAAGAAGTGTGATGAAGCCAATCCAAACTTACTTTTACGTGCAGTTATATTTTCCCCATCTGTTGCAAGTGAATTTCCAGATCGTAATACGTGAAGCTGTGCATGAGTATTGTCCAGCAAGTCTTGTGAGAAGAAACCCACTGAGATGGCACCATCTATCTGTGAAAAGGGCATAGAAATGAACAAAGGCCATACAGCAGAGTCTGATATCCACATTCAAGACTTGCATGAATCCTATTGATCAGCCCTATCCCAGATCATAAGCAACTCCCATAACAAATCATCCTGATGAATATGGAGCACAGGCCAGCAGGGGTGAACACATCTCGGCCATTCAGGTTCCTAAGGAACAGGTGCAAAGACAGAACAGAAAGGGAGGTCACCACATCCATCTGGAATTTCTTCATTTCGCTTACTCATATATAGCCCTGAAAATTAGTGAAACCAGTCAGAGAAAAGATTTGGTCATCAAAGCACTCAAATCAGAAGAGACTTCAGATCATCAGCTCACTGCATTTAGCTGCTTTAAATGAAGTCACTTTCCTGCAGGTGCCGCAGAAACAATCATAGTCCACAAGAACTCTTAGCCATAACAATGTTTCACTAATAGTTGAATTAATTAGTCAATTAAGCAATTACTCTGAAACTTTCCTTTCTAATACAGGGTGACTATTAAAGGCTGCCTCTTGAGACATATCCCACAGCCACCAAGAAATTCCTATATCACCAGTTAGACTAGAGAGACAGGAGTACATAAAACCACGGCAATATAGACCAGGTCAAAGATTCCCCCCCCCATTTTGTGGTAAGCAGAGACTGGGAAAATTAATGTCAAAATGCCAAAAATTTTACCTAACCCAACCCAAACACAAATATTTGCCATTTTGTAAAAGCATTTTGTGATGATTTTAGTATTTCACAAGGAAAAGACTCTGTAATATTAATGTTTGTTTAACACATATATATTATATCTATCTATCTATCTATATGTGCATATTCTATAATGAGCATAAACTTTGGGACGTTGTGCATGTTAAACATTCCAACCATGCTGTCTCCAAGCCCAGTTTTAGCACAGTAATTTAATGTATACATCACTATTCATTCATCTTTACATTAGTTCGCATTGAATTATCAAAATATAATTTTTAGTTTTTAAACTTCCGTGAACTTACTGTGCAAAATCTGGTAAGAAAAGCAGTGGAGAGTTCATGTTAAAAATAAAAAAACATAAATTAAGGATGTTGAATCTTTTTACAAATGAATAATAAATACTATTTTAGTGAAATCAGGGCCCTCACAACTTCCTTGTCCTTCAGGCATTTGCACTATTAACTGCTTCCTCTAAGGTCCACACACACACACCTGAGAACAAGATATATCAGCAAGATATACAAATATGTCCTCCCTCTGCTCATGAAAACCAGGCCTGCCATGACTCCGCAGGTCAGGCAGACGACTCTTGCCCTGTCTTTCCATTCATGACCAGCACAGAAACATGACAACTGACATGGGGTTGGGGCTGCATTGGGTTTTCTTTGTTGTTCTTTTAAAAGGTAGATGACAAGGGATACTGAGTGAGTGAGTGAGTGAACAAGAATGGGAGAGACAGTAGACACGCGTGACAGTTTCTTGATAAATATCCTCTGTGTTTGCAGGTATCCAGTGTGAAGTACAGCTGGTTGAGTCTGGAGAAGGCTTAAGGCAGCCTGGATAGTCCTTGAAACTCTCCTCTGCATCCTCTGGATTCACCATCAGTGATGCTTCCATGACCTGTGCCTGCCAGGCTCCAGAAAAATGGCTGGAGTGGATTGCAAGAATAAATATTAAACCCAATAATTATGCAACCTAATACGTGGATTTGGTGAAAGGCAGATTCACCATCTCCAGAGATGATTCCCAAAGCATGGTCTACCTGCAAATGAACAACCTGAGAACTGATGACACAGTGAGGATTCTTCAGTGTGAGCCCAGACAAAAACCTCCCAGCCAGGATTATGAAGCCAGCAGGGGCGCTCAGAACCCATAAAGCCCAGGTTCTGAATTTTTTCCTGTTTTATCCGAGTGTGGTCTCCATCTGCTTGTTTTCTGGGGGATCCTTTTGGCAATCATAGACCCTAGGAATTTATCATGCCACTGAAAACGATGAATTCTGCTTTGACAAACGTTCTTAAAACAAATATGTCAGTGAGTCCTACTTGAACAAAATGCAGAGTCTATGGGGGAAGAGTGATTCTTTGTGGTCTTCAGGATCAGCTGCTGGAGAAGCTCAGGAACCTTAGGTGGATTTTGCCTCATTCTGAGGTTGGGGCAGAATCTCGACTGGAGCAGTGTTAGTAATCAGAGGGAACCAAGTGGAAGGGATCCAGACTCAGTCTCAGTAAGTACCTTGAGTTGTCCAAACCACTCTCCTTTCTGGAGGGCTCTGCATACAAAGTTAAGAAGTGGACAAATTGTTATTTTAATTGAAATATTTTCATTACAACATTCATCATGGTGTCTTCTGCTTCTGTGTTGATTTAGATAATTCTAGTTCTGACCTCTATGCATTAACTCAGAGCTCAGTTGCTCATGTGGAGCTAAGGGTTGGCTGTTTTGAGTTTTGGGCAGTGTCCATTCTATTCTCAGAAGTTTCCTGAACAATCGGCTTCCAAGACTCAGAGAGTGGGCAAGTGGTGATAATCTGAGTGTATGTTTCTAACAACATTGGAAATATATTTTGGAAAAGACATTTTGATCATATGGAAATTCTGATAGCCACTTGCAAATGAAAAATTAGTTTTCTTTGAGGGAGTGTCACTGGTGAAACAGACCACTGTCTCGTATAGTTCCATGGCATGCAGTAAGTTCCCTACACAAAATAGACTCCATGCCATCTTGGGTGGTTCTTTGCCTTGTAATGTTAAATGAGGAATTTCTTGTTTGTTTATTTGTTCTGTCATACAGATTCTTTGTTTGTATATTATGGTTTCCACTTTTGGGTTTTCATGCGATTCATGAGTGTATGAAAAAACTATTATAACAAGAGATGTTAATATAATGAAATTCTGAAAGAAATAATTTCTAAATATAACTCCTGTAGGACAGCTAATTTACTCTGCAATTTACATTCACATAATTTATTTGAAGATCTCATTCATTTTAGTGGCAGAATTGAAAGAGTGTTTAAAATTTTACAATTAATCCTTTTCCCCATATTCACAGCCTTCCCATTCCCGATACCCTGTGTGCAGCTCAAGTTTTTCACAGAGAACACACTTACACTGACAACCATCACGTCTCTAATTCATAGGCTCCATGTGGTTCACCTGCTGCTGTAGAACACTTGGATTTGCTAAATTGAAGAACCATAAACAAGTCGGACATGGTGCAAGGGAATCCCTTTAGATTAATATATGTGAGATGTGTCTTTACTCAACTACAGTTACTCAAGTTTCTTGAAGAGACAATCCCCCTAACTACAAATATAAATTTGTGTGTATAATATCAATGATATCATACTAGGAATGATTTTTGATGAAAAAAGAAAATAAAGAAAATTCAGAGCTAAAATGTTCTAAGGATGAACTGGACTCAACAGATATAGTCCACCTAACAGATAGGGAATAAAACATTTTCACATATTGAGCCTTCTCAAAATCCATCACATTATAGGACAAAAATCACCATAAATTCAAAAAATTACAGGTAGTTCATTTTCTCCTCGGCTGGGTAGTGATAACTTCTGTCTGTTGGGAGCTAAGTCCTCCTCCTGGCTGTGCACCCTCAGGAAAGTGCCTACCCTGAGAGAAAAGAGGCCATAGTGTGCAGCTGTCACTGAGAATTCCCTTAGTGTGTCAGTGAACTCATTCAAAGACCAGTTCTCCCTGAAGTCCAGTTGTGCTATGCTACCACTGAAGACACAGCCCTGCATTCCACTGCAGCAGACACAGTATCAGGTTCCCTGCATGCTCAGAAACATCCTCAATCTGAGGATGCTGTGGACCAGCAGGGGGAGCTGTAGGCTCAATTTTCACCAGGAAACAAACTGTACTAACTGTAAGAAACATCTGGAGACTGAGGGAGTCCTCTGAGACCCTAAGGTTTCCTGTCCTGACCTCAAATAATTGCAGAGACCACGCAATACACGTGATACAGCTACTGTGACTAGACTCTGAGTGTGAATTCAGCAAAAATTCTTTGTCAAGTAATATTGCACATACAAGTTCTAGTGATTACATGGGAACCTTTTTGGAAGGACAAACATGCATTGGATATACATGTAAGAAGGTCACACATTTTCTTTACACACAAGGTGTTAGACATCCAGTCATCTTTATCACAAATTCAGCATCAGTATCTGAAATTCTATCTGTAGCTTCTGTCTGCTGGGGGAGGGATTTTCTCAGCTGGAATATTTGAATGTGTTCTAGGATCTCAGTCCTTGATGTTTCAGCCCCAGTGTTGAGCTCATGTAGCTCTGCTGTGGGAGACCTGGTCCCAAGGTGTGATACACTGCCCTGTGCAGCCCCCAGCTCAGGGGAAGGAGAGAGGAAGAAGCTGGGGATAATCCCACAGTCTGTCTTGCACTGCATTTAGGATTTCATGTCTCATTTTTCTGTGCATAGTTTTTTCTAAAAGGAATGGTTTTTAGTCAAATTGGTAATGCCAAGCCTCATATATGATCTTTGAGACTTGGGAAAAATATCTTAAGAGCGTACATTAAATCCAGATCATCCCTGTTCACACTCAGGATCAGAAAGTAGAGACAATGAGACCTCCTCATTCCTACATCACACTGCTGTCCCTCACACATGAGTTCTGACAATGTTTCACATGATATCCTGATGTAAAGGCCGCCTCCATCTGTTCACAGCTGTCTGGAACTCAGCTGGGATCAGCTTCACCATGGTCCTTTCTTGTGTTTAAAGGATGAGAGTCCTCCAGTCTGGTGTGATGTCCCAGGTGTATGTACCGCACCTGTCCTGGTGTTCATATTTACTCCCAGAACATTTCATTACTGGTTAAGAACCAGATTCAAAGTCAACTATGTAGAATTTCATCTTACTATGGAGACTCATGAGATTACTGGTGATTTCTCATAAGGGATTCACTGTCTTTCTAGAACCAGTTTTCTTTCTGGTATCCTAGTGGAGGACTCCACCTATGTGTATATAGATAGAAATGATTGGACCAATGTGTTATTAGTTAATGGAACAAGAGAGGACATGAAGAGGGACAGAGACTTATTGGAAAGTCCCAAGAGCAAACAGTGGGGCACACTGGATATAGATTTTATCATGCTATGTTTTATACATGGATTAAATTTTAAAAAATATGAAATATGAAATGCAAAATATCAATTTTACATTGTTTTAGAATTTTCATACACATGTACTTTGTACTCTATGTTATTTCTCCTGTAATCTCTTCCCTTCATTTTCTCTCCCCTCCTACTTTACCTTTATTCTACTAGACAACTCACTTAAACTTAATTGTGAATTTTTATTCAAAGCTGTATGTAAGCATGCGATATGTAAAAACTACTGATGAGAGTCTCATTTAATGTCTGATTTCTAAGATCACCTTAATTAATGCATTTATGTCTAGTTTCATCCTAAATGCTGTAAGTTTCATATTCTTTGTAGATGTGTAACTTCTGTTGAGTTGTTTATATAAACATTTCTTCTTGATGAGAACCTCTGTTGATAGATACATAGTTTATTTCCACAATTTTGTTATTGTGATATTGCTTCAGTAATAAAGCTGTTTCGTTGATTTCTGAAGTATATTTACTTTTGTTCATTTGGGAATGTTTTTCAGTATACAATCCAGTGGACAGGCAAATATTCATTGCATATATCTGAAAGGAGGCTGTAAATTTAATACTCAGTAGGTTTTAAATTTTCCATCATCATCATCCCAATCACAGCCATCGTAAATCAATCTGATAACCTTGTTCCAGGTGGAACCACTGTCTCAGGCCTGAAATCCTTTGAGACCTTAGTTCGTGATGTTACTTCCTCAGCATCATCTGAGGTTCCTGGGAAGAAGGATGCTATACATATTCTCAGAGAGGATTAGGACAGGATCTCAGCATCCTGCTGCCAGACACAAGTGTCAGGTTTCTTCTACTTCAGTCGGAATAGGTCCTTATCTAAGAAACTCCCTGCTCATGAATATGTAAATCATATGAGTCTATGGTGGTAAATACAGGGATGTCCACACCAAAAACAGCATATGATCAGTGTCATCTCCACAGTCACTGAACACACAGGTTCTCGCCATGGGATGGAGCTGGATCATCCTCTTCCTGGTGACAGCAGCTACAGGTAAGTGGCTTCAAGTTCCAAACCTGGAGAAGAAACTAGTTATGAGGTGACAATGACCCCTACTCTTTATTTTTCTCTACAGGTGTCCAATCACAGGTTCAGCTTCAGCAGTCTGGGCCTGAGCTTGGGAAACCTGGTTTCTCAGTGAAGCTGTCATGCAAGGCTTCAGGCTCCACCTTCACTGGCTACTATATGCACTGGGTGAAGCAGAGGCCTGGACAGGGCCTGGAGTGGATTGGATGGATTGGTACTTCAAGTGGTAATACTAAATACGCACAGAATTTCCAGGGCAAGGCCACGCTGAGTAGAGACATATCCTCCAGCACAGCATACATGGAGCTCATCAGCCTGACATCTGAGGACTCTGCCATCTATTTCTGTGCAAGAGACACAGTGGTGCAACTACATCCTGAGTGTGTCAGAAACCATGGAGGAGCAGGAAGCTCCGCAAGAATGTAGATGACAGAAAGATCAGTCTTGGGACTTGCTCAGAAATAATCATTCTCCTGTTCCCTTCTCTCCCTCCTTCTCAACGTCTTATATTTCTTAATACAACTTTGTAAAAGACATCTGAGTGAAAAATGGTTTTGTCTTAGGATGCCTCTAGAGGACCCCATATCATGAGAAAGTGTTGAGTTGTGACTGCCTGAATTGACACAGTTCTTTAATAAAACAACAAAAAGGGAAACTGTGATGAAGAATTATGGTAAAAATACATCTTTATCTTGAGTGCTGGGACGTTTTGCAGCAAGAACTGACAATAAAGTACAATACATATTTGACATGTGCAATCAAAATCACCAATATCTGACAAATAAATGTTCGTTTCACAGTCTTAAGTCTTTTTTTGTTATAAATTGTTATTTTTTATATTTTATTTTTAGGGTGCACATTAACGCTACAAGGACTTATGTCCACTTATGTTCATAACAGCATTATTTGTGTTACCCGAATCTGTAAGTAACATAGATGCCCCAAATCTGAATAATGGAAATTGCACATGTGGTTCATTTACAATGCTGTATTATTAAGCAAAACAAACAAACGAACAATGGAATCTTGAAATTCACAGGCCAATAGGTCAAACTAGATGAAACCATCCTGAGGTACCTAATTACAAATAACAAGCATTGTATGACCAGTTGCAGAGAGGGAGTAGTGATGAGCAAAGGAGTCAAGACCAGGCTGGCAAAGCCCATAAAAACAGCTGACCTGAACAGGGAGAAGTACATGGACCCCAGACTGATAGCTGGGAAATCAGCAGAGGACTTCCCCAGACCCCCTGAATGTGGATGTCAGTTAGGCTTGGGCAATCTATTGGGCCTGTGGTAGTGGATTAGTCTTTACTCCAAGCACATGAATGGAATTTGGGAGTCTGATGGGGAAGTCTTGTGTATATGTCAATAAAACACTGTTGGCCAATAGGGAAGCAAGATAGGTGGGACTAGGGGTCAAGGAGTATTCTGGGAAGGTGAAACACATGGAGTTACAATGTAGCTGCCATAGGGATCAAAAGTCAGGACCTTTGCTCAGGTAAGAGAAATACTTAGATTAACAATTATGGGGTAAAAACTTAAGTCAGAGCTAGCCAGTATGAAACAAGAAAGTCCACGAGCTTCATAATTAATACAGCGTCTTGTGTGTTATTTGGCGACTACAATGTGGCAGAGCCCAGGAGACTGGTGGGGAAAAAAACCAAAGCGCCTGGCAAGGAAAAGGCTTCACTCATCAGGAGCCCATTCCAGATGGAGGGATACTCTTTCAACCTAGACACACAGGGGATGACCTAGGCCCTGCTCCAAATGATATGACAGACTTTGAAGATCCCCATGGAAGGCACCTTCCTACTTGGTGAGCAGAAATGGGATGAGTTAGGGAGTTGGTGGGGTCAGGGGATGAGGAAACAGAGAGGCAACTGGGATTGACATATTTCTAATTTAAATTTTAAAATAAGTAAAAATTCAAAGTCTATTGTGAATTATAAGGCCTGAAAGATGAGAGAAAGGCTGTAAAACACTATGCCCTGGTCATGAATAACTATGGCCATTATTAATTTGCTGGGAGCTACAGTTGCTTACACTGGACATGTACCTAAACATTCTAACGGTAATGAGGGCTGCATAATGGAGGCGCTCTTGGGGGCCTACTACTTCCCTTATAGACTGATGATTCCTGACAATTATGTTGAGCAGAATATTGATTTTTTAATTATTTAATTTTTTGAACAGGATATTACATTAATATGTATACTCACTAGTGTACATACCAGGCTTCACTAGTTTTAATTCCATAGCTGTTTAGACATTCTTTGTTAAAATTATTGGCTCATAAAAAAGTGAAATTTAAATGAACATGTGAAAAGACATTGAGGGAGAAAGGAGGAGGTTGATAAGAACAAGAGGAAGGTAAGATAGGTGTGAGTCTTTGACGTGTATGTAATTTTCAGAAATAAATTTATTCGAGGGAAACTAACAAAAAACGGACAAATAAATATTTTTCTTTTCTAATAATATTGAGACATCTTTTTAACCCAAATTCTTTCATCAGGATCAGCTCTCATTAGGAAGTGTGCAGCTGTGAGTAAGAATACCCTCAGTGTGTCAGTGACACATTCAAGACCAGTTCTCTTTCCCTGAAGCTGAACTCTGCTACCACTGAAAACACAGCCTTGCACAGCACTGCAGCAAACACAGTGAGCAGGTTCACTCTGTGCTAAGAGACAACCTCAATCTGAGGATGCTCAAGACCAGCAGGGAGTGTTGTAGACCAAACTTTTACCAGGAAAGAAAATGCAGTAGGTGAGAGAAACATGTGGAGAGTGAGGGAGTCCTCAGTTCCTAGAATTTCCTGGCTTGACCTCCAGCAGAGACCATGTAATATACATGATGTAGCTACTGCAGTCAGACTACATACTTAGTAGAGAAAAAGTTCTTGGGTAAGTAATATTGCCCAAATATTGTAATCATTAATAGGTAACTTTATTGGAAGAACAAACGTCCATTGGACATACAGATAAGAAGGTCACACATTTTCACACATGAGGAGTCAGACTTCCAGTCATCATTATCATCAGCATCTGTAATTTGAGCTGTAGCTTCTGTCCCCTGGGGGAGGGGTTTGCTCAGCTGGAATAGTTGACTGTTACCTGGGATCTCAGTCCTTGAAGTTCCAGGCCCAGTGTTGAGCTCATGTAGCTCTGCTGTTGGAGAACTGGTCCCAAGGTGTGACACACACAATGCCCTGTGCAGTCAACAGCTCAGGGGAAGGAGAGAGGGAGAAGCTGGGGATAATCATACTATATGTCTTTCACCACATTTAGGATTTCATTTCTCATTTTTCTCTGTGTAATTTTTCTAAAAGGAAAGGTGTTTAGTCAAATTGGGAATACCTAGCCTAATACATGAATTTGTGTCTTGGGAAAAGAATATAGAAGAAAGTACATTATATCCAGACTGCCATCGTTCTCACTCAGGATCCCTAAGGTAGACAAGATGAGACGTCATCATCTCTAAACCACTCCACTGTCCCGCATATGTGAGTTCTGACAGTGAGTTCCCAACTTTCTGGAACTCATCTGTATCAACTTCAGCGCAGACCTTTCTCGTGTTGAAAGCATGAGAGTCCTTCAGTAAGGTGTGATGTCCCATGTTTATGTACCACACCTCTCCTGCTGTTCAGATTTACTCCCAGAACATTTCTTTACTGCTTAAGAACCAGAACCAAAGTCATCTTTGCAAAATTTCATTTTACTATGGAGATTCGTGAGAATAATGGTGGTTTCTCATAAAGATTCTCTTTCTTCTAAAACCAGTTTTCTTTATGGTATACTAGTTCAGGGCTCCTGATATGTGTTTATATATAGAGATGATTGGATCAATGTCTTATTAGTTAGTCAAACAAGAGAAGACATGAAGATGGACAGAGACTCTTTGGAAAGCCTGAAAAAGGAAATATTGGGGGCATACTGGGTATAGATATGATCATACTATGTTTTATATAAGGATTAAATTAAAAAATATAAAATATGAACTGCAAAATATCATATTTACATAGTTTTAGAATTTTCACACTCATGTATTCTGTTCTTTGTGTTATTCCCCCATAATCTCTTCCCTTCATTTTCTCTCCCCTCCTAGTTCACTCTACTAGACAACATATTTATACTTCATCATGTATTTTTATTCATAGTTGTATGTAAGAATGAAATATCTACAAACTACTGATAAGAGGCTCATTTGATACCTGATTTCTGAGATTGCCTTAACTAATGCATTTATCTTTAGTTGCATCCTAACTGATGTAAGTTTCGTATAACATCTGATGTAAGATGTGTAACTTCGGTAGAGTTGTTTTTATAAACATTGTTCTTGATGAGATTCTCTGTTGAAAGATATAGAGTTTATTTCCACAATTTTGTTATTGTGATATTGCTTCAGTAATCAAGCTGATTACTTACACTATCAGAAATGACTCTGCCATTGTCACAATGTTTAGATCACTTGTTATTGCCAGGAAAACTGCGGAACTTGTCACTGTTTGTGCCTGACAGGGGCCAATTGTCTTTGTTCTTAGGTACCACTATAGATGTCAAAACTTGGCCTGGTGAAGTACTCAGAGACCTGTTCCTTACCTGTACTGGCCCTGCTTACTCCATCACACTCTGTCAAACTGGGGTTGAATATGTCCCAGAAAAGAGACTGTTGTCCTGGACAAATGAGGTTATCATGGAGTCACAGAAAACAGGTCATTCTTCTTCATTTTTATCCTCACCTGCAAAAAAACCCATATGAGGATGAGTTGTCGTCAAGACTGACTTATGTGTTAGAAGTGACAGCCATATATACTGTGATGACCACACTAAGGGACACCATGTTTAGGCACACAACACTCCTCTGATGGGCTCAGGCAGAGCATTAGAGCTCATCTCCAACAGGAGTCCCACAGCAGACTGGAACTTTAGGGTCAGACCAGGAGCAGGAGCTGAGAGTGGCTAAACATTTGTTTCCTTTGGTACCTTGAGCTTCCCCCAAATATAACAGTTTCCCTTAAAAAACTCCAAACCTCTATATGTTGACCTATCGAAATAGAAAACAGTTTTAGACATGTCTGTTTTCTTTATAAGCACACATACTCATTTTTACCGATGCAGTTTGTCACTTATATGAGCAGAAATAACCCTGCCTTTTTCACCTGGGTTAGACACTGAGGAATCCTGAGGTCACCTCGTGATTTCATTCTGATGAGAGATGGCCAAATCTTTGGGATTGAGACAGGAGCAATCAAGGCTCAGTGAATAAAGTTACAAAAATTTCATATCTGACATGGCTCAGTCTATATTTTTGTAGCGCAATCCCCGAGATTATCTGAACTTTTCCTCTGACAATAAATTTCTCTTTTTCTTCAACTTTAACTAATTGAAACAAGCAACTAAATGTTGTTCTTTTCCAATAGAATTCTGAGACCTCCTTTTAACCCAAACTCTCTCATCAAGATCAGGTCTCAACAGAAAGCCTAAAGCTGTCATTGAGAAATCCTTCAGTGTGTTAATGAACATATTCAATGATGAGTTCTCCCTAAAGCTGAGTTCTGCTACCACTGAAGTCAGCCCTGCATTAAAGTATAGCTATAACAGTGAGCAGGTTCCCTGTGTGATCAGAAACAATCTCATTTTGAGGATGCTCAGGACCAGCAGAGGGCACTGCAGAACCAACCAGGAAAGAAAATGTAGTAGGTGAGAGAAACATCTGGGTAGTGAGGGAATTCTCTGAGACCCAAAGGTTTCCTGTCCTGACTTCAAGTAACTGCTGAGATCATGCAATACACTTGGTGTAGCTACTGTGAGATGACTTCAGACTTAGTATAGTAAAAGTTCTTTGTTCAGTAGTATTGCACATATATGTTTATTCATCAGATGTGAACATTATAGGAAAGACAATCAGCCATTGGCTGTTCATTTCAGAAGGCAACAATTTTGCAAATTAACATCATCATCAAAGCCATCTCCAGCAGCATCTAATTCTATCTGTAACTTCTGTCCCCTGGGGGAGGGTTTTTCTCAATTGTGATATTGTATGGTATCCTGGGATCTCAGTCCTTGAAGTTCCAGCCACAGTGCTGAGTCCTTGTAGCTCTGCTGTAGGAGATCTTGTCCTAAAAGTGTGATACACTGCTCTCTGATGCCTTTGGCTCAGAAGTGGAGAGAGGATGAAAATTGGTATAATCACACAATCTGTCCTTTGCAGAATTTAGGATTTCATGTATCATTTTTCTTTGCATATTTTTCTAAAACATAAGGTATTTAGTCAAACTGGTAATACCTAGCCTAATATGTGGTTTTTGTGACTTGGGAAAAGAGTTTAGAAGAAAGCACCTTAAATCTAGACTGTCCTCATTCTCACTCAGGACATCTAATAGAGCAAAAATGAGACATCCTCATAACTACACCACTGCACTGTCCCTCACACGTGAGTTCTGACATTGTTTTGTAAGAGATCCTGATGCGTGGGGCCCCTCCATCTATTCCCCATGCTCTGGAACTCAGCTGAGATCAGCTTCATCATGGAATGAGTGTCCTTCAAAGCGTTGGGATGTCCTGATTGTATGTACTGCACCTGTCCGGGTGATCAGATTACTCACAGAACATTTCATTGTAGGTTAAGGACCAACTCGAATTTTAGCTGTGTAGAACTTCATCTTACTATGGAGATTCTTGACTTTAATGGTTATTTCTCATAAGGGATTCACTTTCTTTCAAGAAACATTTTTCTTTCTGGTATATTACTGAAAGACTCCATCTATGTGCATATAGACAGAATTGATTGGATTCATTATGCTTTTAGTTAAGGAAACAAGAGAGGACACAACGATGGATAGAGACTTACTGGAAAGTCCCAAGGAGGAACCAGTGGGGCATAATTGTTATAGATATGCTCATACCACATTTTTTACATGGATCAAATTTCTAAAAATATAAAATGCAAAATGTAAAATACAACTTTACACAGTTGTAGAAATTTCATACACATGTATTTCATACAGTTGTTTCCCCTATAATCTCTACTCTCATTTTCCCCTCCTCCTTTACTTTTATCCTAATAGACAATTTCACTGGCACTTCATCATATATTTTTATTCACAGTTGTACGTAAGCATGCGATATCTAAGAACTACTGACGAGAGTCTCATTTAATGTCTGATTTCTTAGATGGTCTTAACTAATACATGTTTTTCTAGCTACATCCATTAATCTATAAGTGGTATAATTTCCAAATTCCTTGTAGATGAAAATTTTCTGTTGTGTTGTTTATATAAATGTGTCTTCTTGATGACATCCTCTGTTGACAGTTACATAATTTAGTTATTTTGACATTGCTGCAATAAGCACTGTTGTGCAAATATTTGGGAGGTATGTTTGCTTTGGTTCATTTGAGAGAGGTTTGTAGTATATAGTCTGTTGGAAATGCAAATATTAACTGCATATATCAGAAAGGAGGTTGTAAATTTCTAACTCAGCAGGTTTTAAATTCCCATTACTGTCATCATAATCTCAGCCACCATCTGGAAATCTGTCTGTTAACCTTGTTCCAAGTGGAGCCAGTGTATCAGGTCTGATGTCTATTGAGAGTTAGGTCCTGATGTTACTTCCTCATCATCTGCAGAGGACCCAGGGAAGAAGGATACTATACATATCCTCAGAGAGATGTAGGACTGGGACATCAGCATCCTGCTGCTTGATCCAGGTGTCCTCTAACTTCTTCTCCAGTAGGACCAGATACTTATTTAAAAATTACCATTTTCATGAATATGCAAATCACTTGAATCTATGGTGGTAAATACAGAGATGTCCACATCACCCCCAACTTATGATCAGTATCCTCTCTACAGCAACTGAACACACAGGTCCTTACCATGGGAAGGAGCTGGATCATCCTCTTCCTTGTGTCAGTAACTACAGGTAAGTGGCTCCAAGTGCCAAACCTGGAGAAGAAACTGGGTGTTATGTGACAATGACCCCTGCTCTGTATTTTTCTCTACAGGTGTCCAATCACAGGTCCAGCTGCAGCAGTCTGGGCCTGAGCTTGGGAAACCTGGTTCCTCAGTGAAGTTGTCATGCAAGGCTTCTGGCTATACCTTCAGTAGCTACAACATGGACTGGGTGAAACAGAGGACTGGGCAGGGCCTGGAGTGGATTGGATGGATTCATGGTGGAAGTGGCAGTAACAGCTACAATCAGAAATTCCAGGGCAAGGCCACGCTGAGTAGAGACATATCCTCCAGCACAGCCTACATGGAGCTCAGCAGCCTGACATCTGAGGACTCTGCCATCTATTTCTGTGCAAGAGACACAGTGGTGCAACCACATCCTGAGTGTGTCAGAAACCCTGGAGAAGCAGGAAGCTTCACAAGAATGGAGATGACAGAGAAGGTCAGTTGGGGAGTTGCTCAGAAATAATCATTCTAGAGTTCCCTTCTCTGCCTCCTCGTCAAAGACCTATATTGCTCAATTCAACTTTGCAAAAGACATGTGAGTAAAAAGTGGTTTTGACTTATGATAGCCTCTAGAGGATCTCCATATCATGAGAACATGTTGGCCAGTGACAGCCTGAATTGACACAGTTCTTAAATAAAACTATAAAAAGGGAAACTGTGATGATGAATTATGATAAAAATACATCTTTATCTTGAGTGATGGGATGTTTTGCAGCAAGAACTGAGAATAAAGTATAATGCACATTTAACCTGTGCAATCCAAATCATCCAACATCTGACAAATAAAAGCTCCTTTCACAGTGTTAAGCCTTAAGTGACCTCAATGTGGTTTTTTGGCCATGTGGTCCAGCAAAAGTTCCCATGTCATAAAATGAAAGACATATTTATACCAGAAAACACTGCCTTTTTAGTATGATTTTCATAAATTGGACAAATGCATTATAACATTACTTTCAAGATCACACTTATCAACACATATAATATATATATATGTATATATATATATGTGTATATATATATATATGGAAATTCAGGTATACTCTGAAATATACCTTAGTCACTGTTGTTCTGGTTCCACATTTATGGTTCCACATTTATTGCCTTCCCTGTCCATGTACCCAACTCTACAGTATCAAGTCTTTAGATAACATGGACCTATCTGATACAGCATCAATCTTTGGTAACCTGCTGGCCATCCTCGTGATATAGAATATCTGATTTTCAGGTAATTGGTGAGTTACAACCAACACGTAAACAAATGGCATTTAGTAGTCTCAAGTGTTTGATGAGAATGTGATGTCTCATATCACAGAATATTAATTTTGCATGTCCCTGCAGTGTACATCCCCTACGACCAGTATGAATACAATGTGCTTAACATGAGTGAAATCTATGCTGAATGCATTGTGCCACACATGGATTCCCTAGGACAATTCTATGTTACAGATTTTTGCAAACCCATGCTGGATTTAAAATACTGCTTGAACCAACAATCACTGTATAAAACACTCTTCTCTTTCTCCAACTGAAGAGCAGGGACTGAGCAGAAGGTTTGAGATTCTCCCCCTCCTGGATCCTTGACTGAATATGATTCTCTGATGTATCAGGAAGGCATCTGTTAGTGTCTATAAAAACTTGACTTCAGGACTTATCTCCTGTCTTCTGGAGAAATCACTTTGAAGCCAAAACCCCTCTCACTGCAATATTTCCTCCTGTATAAAGACACTTGGGAATCAGTGAGGCTGTTCCACAGGAGGCTGTGAGGAGATCTTTCCCACCATTCAAAATCCCCACTCTTGTGCTTATACCCAAAGTGCTCTACATCTGAATAGAGACACTGTCTCAGCCATGGTCATTGCTGTTCTATTCATAATACCAGAATTAGAAACATCATAGATGTCTGTCAGTAGAAAGTAGGTGAAGAAAATATGGTACAATAACTGTAAACCCTTAGATCCATAGTCATGACATGCCTACAGGACAGTGTGATGTAATAGTGTCCAAATATTGAGGAATGATTCACGCAATCTCATATTAGATTTAAGCCTCACTTCATGTGACAGAATAAGTCTTAACATTATATTGGCAAAGAACCTAAGAATACACTGGAGTAATCTACAGTCATGAAATGCATAAAATATTCTTTGATGCAATAGATTCATAAAACATGTGGAATAAATCAACCAATATCAGGTTATGCTTAAGGAATGGAATGTTATGTTTATGGGATGGAATAAATTCTGACACTGTGTTGGCCAAGAACCTAAGATTAATTAGGTGGAACATTGGAAAATATTCCTGTTATCCTTAATGAACTATCAATAAAACAATTCCAAGGAATTCTGCTATAGTCATAGAATATTGTCTTGTTCAGTTATTATTAGAGAACCTTCTGCAATAGTGGAGAATGCAGACACAAGCTGGATAATGTGCCAAAAGTGAGAGACCTTGGAACATATCAATGGAATGTCACCTTCAAATCTGTCTCCACACAGCTTAGGGAAACCTCAAAAGAGGATGCTCATGGATTATATATTCCATAGGGATTGGAGGACACCAAAGAGACAAAGCTTCCCAGACACAACAGGATCCATGCATATATGTACTCCCTGATGTTGTAATTTAAATGAGAGGCACTGGAGGGCAAGATGCCATGCCACAGGGATCAAGAAGAATTTTTTAATTAGAGAAAGAAATCATAAAAAGGGATAATAGAAATGGAGAGACAAGCTCCAGAGACAGGAGCAGCAGGAGACAGGAGAAAGGAAAGAGGGGTAGAGGAAGGAAGGAGAGAGAGAGAGGGTAAAGAGGGGAACAGATAGAGGGAGATAGAGAAAGAGAGAGATGAGGATTGGAGGTGGGCAGTGTCCCTTTATAAGGGAACATGGTGACTATACACAGATAATGCTCTTAGTGGCTGCAGCTGAGGGCATTTATGTCAGTTCCCTAAGGACAGGCCAGTACACATGCCCACATACTAACAGCTGAGAGTCTATGACAGCATCACAGTCATAGGGTCTTCACAGGTGTAAACCAGGTGGAGTTGTGATGGTCACATGGGAAGTGGACAGAAGCTATCTCCAGTTGATAAATTCTTTACAAACAAAAAATATTTTCTGATGTTGTCTCACTGGGCATATAAACTACTCTTAAGGAAGGTCTCATGCCTATAAGTAGATGGCCAAAAGAAAATGACCTCAGTGTTATTTTGTATATTCTTTGTCTCATAATGTTTGTCAGGACACTTATTCCTCCTATTAGGATATATATGTATATATATATATATATGATATATATATATATATATATATATATATATAAATTTAGGTTGCTACTTTTGTGAGTCTCAAATGGACAACGTACAGAGCATGAAAGATACGTGTGCACTCAATCATAACTGTGCTGTCTTAAGCAAAGTTTCTCCTCAGGTCTCAGGGACAGATGCAGGAAAAGAGAAAGAAAGATTTAAGACCCACAGGTGTTGAATAAGTTCAAGGATACAGTCTCTTTCAGACAATAAGACTGGTGCACACATGAACACACTACACTGTGGATGTAAATACAGGGCTTGCACAGGTTCAAGCCATATTGGTATTCGAAAGCTGCAAAGGGGAACTGGACATGGGCACTCAATCCAAAATGAGAAACTATCTACAACATGTACTTACATGCAAAGGAAAAATAAATGTACTTCAGCACAATGTCACTGACTGTGTTAGACACATGTTACAGTAGGTCTTATGACTAAGATCCAAACAAAACTAGCAAAATTGTATTTTCGTATGATTTTTTTTAGTTCTGATTTTTTCGGGTGCTTGTGGATGTGTGTGTGAGAGAGACGAGAGAAAGAGAGAGACAGAGACAGAGACAGAGAGACAGAGACAGAGAGAGACAGAGAGAGATAGAATGAGAGAGAGACAGAGACAGAGAGAGAAAGAAAGAGAGAGAGAACTTTTCTTGTGGTATTTTCTTGTGAGGGGATCAAGGATTACTGGGGAAAAGGTAAATTATGATTACAATATATTGGTTAAAAATAATATTTCACTAAATAAATTTGGAAGCCCCCTTCCAAAATCACTTATTGACTGTTATTTGATAAATTATGCCAGGGAGGATAGACATAATATGTTAATTTATGTATCTGTCATGTGCACGAACAGCCTGTTTGGAGTGTTACCAACAATTTCTGGTCAGTTGCCAACTGCACTTTTGATAATTTCTGTCTTCACTGCTCAGTTGTTTTCTCAGAACATGTGCAGAGTCAGCAGAGATACATGCTCTTTTCACACTTACACAAACATGGACACAGTCAGACAGGTCTCTCTTATAGCAAAGTTGGTATTTTAGTTAACATCAGCTTATTGATTGTTATCCTATATTGCATCATCAAGAAATGATTCAGTGTCCATATCTCTCATGTAATTCTGGTGTAATTTCCAGTTGTCCTACATGACATCATCAAGACTGTCTTCATGGCCCATGTATATGGTGTAATTCTGATGTCATTTCCAAGGCAGGTCGCTAAGATTTGGGCTCTTCCTAAAGGTGGTCAAGTTTCACTTTCTCTGTGTAGAGCTGTGTCTCATTATCCATTCTTGGAAACACAGGCCTGCTTCAAATCTAAGTTCAAAAATTTTTTAGCTTCTTAGAGTCACCCAGGGCCTCAGATGCATCAATAGTTACTCATTTATACCTGTGAATATAGTTTAGTTAGAATCAAAACCGGAGCCCCTTCAGCATGATGGGAAGAAACATCATGCCCACAAAAGCATATACAATGTGCAACATATATTTTACATGTGAGCTTGACTTCAACAACACTTCCATGTAACAAGCCCTGAGTACATGAGGTAGGCAAAGCACCCACATATAGAAATGGAATATTGAGTACCATGTGACACTCGAAACTTTTTCATTTCAGGAGAATTTGTATATGCTTGAAATGCATTTGACTCATGGTCACAATGCTTATATCCAGACACATCCATCTACACTTCAATGTACAGCATATTTTAGGGGTTACTAAGTGTGCTGACACATGTGCATGCATATGGACAAACATATGAGTTATACATATAGTGGCACTGGATCCACTAACTCGTTGGAGATGGTAGTGAATTATTCAACTTACTGCTGTCATTTTCTAGGGTTACAGCAAGGGCATTCAAGTCTGAAAATCAGTTGCTATGAGTTTACATGACTAGGAGGATGCTGAGCTTTGAGAAATTAGATCCAGAGAGAAAACATTCATCATTTTCTCCCAGAAAGTTTGAAGAAAAAGAAATAACTATCCCTTCTAAGTCTTTCCATAGAAATGTACAGCCAACCCATGATAAAGATGCTCAGTTAGCACACAGAATGAACCCGCATCCAAACTTCCCTAAATTTTTGTCACTTCTCAAATTTGAAAATACTTTCTAGAGTTGGGAACAGATCTGCATGTACCAAATTTATTCATATCCCAGGTGTTGTTAGTTTCCTGTTCCAAGTGCAGGTGGAGGTTAGGATATTGCTTTATAAAGCAGTTGTGATTTCTGTCCATCATGTGTGCTTCTCTGGTTACTCCCTTAATCACAAGTTGTCACGGCAAAAGCTACATCTAACAGACCCTAGAGAAATGACTAAGTTCATGGAGAAAGACTTTGAGGTACAGCTCTTCATCCATACTTGAAATCTCTGTTCAGCATCACCAGGTCCATTACCAAGAACATGAGTAAGAGTCATAGTGAGGGTCTGTGTATGAGAATTTACACAAGCCTGTTCTCAGAAGCAGCAGGGGGCATTGTGGATCCATCAATCTCTAAGAAGTAAAGAACCACAGAAGCAGATAATAATGCTGTGCAATCAGGAGATTTAAACAAACTCTGTTCATTTCATTGCCAGTGTCAATATATTCACAGCCCAAGGTTAGTTGCCATCAGAGATCTCCATGCTAGAACATGGGAGATATTATTCGATAAATAAAACCATAATGAGGTCCACAAAATTTAGAATGGATTCACACAGTTGCTGGATAAAACAATAATTCTTGAAAGAATTATCAGGAAATCTTAAGGGTATTTGAGATCTGGACCCTGAACAACATTTTGGGAAAAGTGTCCCAATTAATGCAAGAGGTGTGCACATTTCTGATGATCACTGCTGTGAAATGGACAGCAGCATCCAAAGCTCTGTCCCCGTATGGTCAAAATAGTCCTCTGTGTCACAAATATGTTTAACCATAAGGAGGTTCAGATGACCTCTGAACCCTTGAAGTATAGTTCACTTTAATGAACATGTATGTGGTGACTGGATTCTCACTGGGATGGAAGGGTTATGTCCACACAGGTTCTCGTGTGAAAGAGGGAGAAAGGGCAAAAGCTAGAAATCCATGTGTGGATAAAAAAAGCTCTTGATACTTTGATATCCATTGCACTAGATGTGCACATACCATAACTGTAATACTGCCTTAATTAAGGAATTAAGCTAATAGTATCTGTTTATATTCTCCAAGGTCTGAGTATTTTGTGAATTTTAAGAGGAGAATGTCTCCATTGTATTTAAGTAGGTAAGCACTCTTGTCCATTTCAGCCTATGATAGTCTTCAGAATCCCATGGACTGGAGTATGAAATGCAGGTTTATAGAAAGAGATTGTGAAATGTCCAGATAATACCATCCAGTACTCTGAATTATAGGGATGATTCTTTGTCTATAAGGAGAAGAGGTGAACTTCTGGTATCAGACTTTACACATAAACTAAATGCATGTTTGGTTGCTGCTCTACTACATGCATATATTGAATCCAGTTACTCAAGGTATCAACATATACCATGCTCTCCTCACAGGAATCACCTAACAGTACCATAATTTTCAATCCAAGTGCTTGAGAATTTTGAATTATGAGATTGTAGTTACAGTTTATCTAACACCTGTACTCTCTATAGTGCTTTTCACAGTGATGAACAGGAAGACCAAGACATGCCTACAGTACTGATTTGAAACATTAAATAGACTCTCATTTTGACTATATCTGAACTCTTGAATTTTGAATGTAAGGAAGTAGTTCAGAGAAATGGTATAAGGGCATTGATGTACTTTAATACAGCTTTACAATAATATTTTCTAATTTTTAAGTCATTATTTGAGAGGGAGAGTTAATCTGCATTTATATAAAGTTGTTGGATTAAATTGCTGAATTTTAATTTTTACACTACATCCTCCTCACTTGTCTTCATTTTCCCCTTGGAACCAGAAATAATTTAACTACCTCTGAAATATATAAGAAACATGATTATATTCACTACAGCTCATACCACAGAATTAAGACAGAATACCACAGTTTTATGTCCTCCATGACCAAGGAGTCTGAAACCCAACATCAGTGTTCCTGATTAGGTTTGAAGTTCTTTCTTCAGAAGAGTCTGTTGCCTGCCTTCCCTTCATTCAGGCGTCAGTGAACCTTGCATCTCTGACTCTTTGTATCTGTCACAAAAATTGATATCCAGGGGAGGATGTCAATCTGGATATATGTTTTTCTTATTTGTTGATGAATAAGACACTGACCAATAGAGGAAGGAAGATAGATGGGACTAGAAATCTAGGAGAATTCTGGGAAATTTAGGCAGAGAGAGATCACAGAAAGATGCCATACAAGACCTGATGTTACACCCCCAGGAACTACACAGACCTGAGGGAAGGGTAAGGATGCCATTCCTCAGACAGGAGTAAGATTTGGACCTCAGCATACTTTGCCTGACTCATGTGTCCTCAGCCACCTTTTTCCTCAGCTGTACTAGGTCTGTATTTAAAGAAATTCTCTGCTCATGAATATGCAAACCACACTAGTCTGTGGTTGTAAATATAGGGATGTCCACATCACCAACAGCATATGTTCAGTGTCCTTCTACAGTCACTTAGTGCACAGGTCCTCAGCATGGGATGGAGCTGCATTATTTTCTTCCTGGTATCAGTAATTACAGGTAAGTTATTTCCAATTCCATACATGAGGATGAGGCAGGGACTAAGGTGACAATGATATTCACTCTGCATTTCTCTCCACAGGTGTCCATTCCCAGGTCCAGCTGAAGCAGTCCGGTCCTGAACTGGGGAAACCTGGGGCCTCAGTGAAGCTGTCCTGCAAGACTTCAGGCTACACTTTCACAAGTTACTATATTTCCTGGGTGAAGCAGAAGCCTGTAGAAGGCCTGGAGTGGATTGGATGGGTTTATGGTGGAAGTGGTGGTGCTAGCTACAATCCGAACTTCCAGGGCAAGGCCACACTGACTGCAGATAAATCCTCCAGCACAGCCTATATGGAGCTCAGCAGCCTGACATCTGAGGATTCTGCCATCTATTATTGTGCAATAGACACAGTGTTGAAACCACATCCTGAGTGTGACAGAAACCATGGAGGATCAGGAAGCTGCCCTCAGACTGAGAAGACAGAGAAAATAATCCTGGGTGTTTACTCAGAAATATTCATTCTGAGTGTCCCTACCAATCAGAGAGCATGGGAGATCTTTCCTTTTTCTACTATGCTCTTTGATTTCTTTCTCTAAAGGTTCACTCTTCTTGATACACAGGTCTTTCACTTCCTTGGTTAACATTATTCCCAGATATTGATGCAGTTTATGGCTATTGTAAAAGTTGATGTTTCTCTGATTTCTTTCTCAGCCACTTCATCATCTGTATATAATAGGGCCAATGATTTTTTTAGTTAACCTTGTATACTGCCACTTTGCTGAAGGTGTTTATCAACTCTAGGATCTCCCTTGCCGAGTGTTCAGGACACTTATATAAACTATCATATCATCTGCAAATAGTGAAAGTTTAACTTCTTCTTTTCCTATTTGTATCTCCTTGATCTCCTTTTGTTGTCTTATTGCTGTAGCTAGAACTTCAAGTACCATATTGAAGAGATATGGAGAGAGTGGACAGCCTTGTCTTTTTCCTGATTATAGAGGAATTGCATTGAGTTTCTCTCCATTTAGTTTGATGTTAGCTGTTGGTTTACTGTATATTGCTTTTATTATGTTCAGTTATGTTCCTGTTATCACTCATATCTCTGGG
Organism: Mesocricetus auratus; assembly: GCF_017639785.1. NCBI lineage: Eukaryota > Metazoa > Chordata > Mammalia > Rodentia > Cricetidae > Mesocricetus > Mesocricetus auratus. Next base: position 4,022,172 of record NW_024429186.1, read on the forward strand.
ACCTTTATCATGAATGGGAGCTGGATTTTGTCAAATACTTTTTCAGCATCTAGTGAGATGATCATATGATTTTTCTTTCACAGTTTGTTTATATGGTGGGTTACATTGACAGATTTTCTAATGGTGAGCCATCCCTGCATCCCTGGGATGAAGCCTACTTGATCATGGTGGATGATTTTTCTATGGTGTTCCTGAATCTGGTTTGCTAGTATTTTATGGAGTATGTTTGCATCAATGTTCATGAGAGAAATTGGTCTATAGTTCTTTTTTTAGTTGTGTCTTTGTGTGACTTGTGTATCAAGGTAATTGTAGCCTCATAAAAAGAGTTTGGCAGTGAGCCTCCTGCTTCTACTGTGTGGAATACTTTGAGGAGTATTGGAATTCACTCTTCATTGAATTTCTGGTAGAATTCTGCACTGAAGCCATCTGAACCTGGGCATTTTTTGGTTGGGAGACTTTTGATGACTGCTTCCATTTCATTACGGGTTCTAAGTCTGTTTAGATTGCTTATCTGTTCTTGATTTAGTTTTGGCAAGTCATATCTACCCAGGAAATTGTCCATTTTTTTAAGTTTTTGAATTTTGTGGAGTACAGATTTTCAAAGTATGCCCTGATGATTCTCTGGAGTACCTCATTGTCCCTTGTTATGTCCCCCTTTTCATTACTGATTTTGTTAATTAGCATGCTCTCTCTCTTTCTTTTGGTTAGTTTGGACAGAGGTTTGTCTATTATGTTGTTTCTCAAAGAACTAACTCTTTGTTTCATTGATTCTTCTCAATGTTTTCCTGGTGTCACTTGATTCATTTCACCCCTCAATTTGTTTATTTCCTGGTGTCTGCTCCTCCTGGGTGAGTTTGGTTATTTTTGTCCTAGAACATTCAGCTGTGCTATTAATTCTCTAATGTGACTGTTCTCCAGTTTCTTCATTTGGGTACTTAGCGCTATGAACATCCCTCTCAGCACTGCTTTCAGACTGTCCCATAGTTTGGGTATGTTTTGTCTTTATTCTCATTGAATTCCAGGAAGTATTTAATTTCATTTTTTATTTCTTCCTTTACCCAGGGATGGTGCATTTGTGCATCGTTCAATTTCCATGAGTTTGTAGGGTTTCTGCGATTTGTGTCGTTGTTGAATTCTAATTTTAATGCATGGTGGTCTGATAAGATACAAGGGGTTTTTTTGTATGTGTGGAGATTTGTTCTGTTTCCTATTTTGTGGTCAATTTTGTAGAAGGTTCCATGTGGCACCAAGAAGAAGGTATATCCCTTTGTGTTTGGCTGGAATGTTCTATAGATGTCTGTTAAACCCAGTTTGGTCATAACTTCTATTAATTCTTTGTTTCTTTGTTAAGTTTCTGTGTGGAGGTCCCATCTAGCAGTGAGAGTGGAGTGTTGAAGTCTCCTACTACTAGTGTGTGAGATTTTATGTGCGATTTGCGCTTTAGTAATGTTTCTTTCGCAAATGTAGGTGCCTTTGTATTTGGGGCATAGATGTTCAAAATTGAGACTTCATCTTGATGGACTTTTCCTTTGATGAATATGAAATGTCCTTCTTCTCATTTGATTGATTTTAATTTGAAGTCTAGTTTGTTAGGTATTAGTATTGTTACACCCACTTGTTTCTTGGGTACATTTGATTGGAAAATCTTTTCGTAACCCTTTACTCTGAGGTAATATCTGTCTTTGATGTTGAGATGTGTTTCTTTTATGCAGCAGAAGGATGGGTTCTGTCTTCTTATCCATTCTGTTAGTCTGTGTCTTTTTATAGGCAAGTCGAGACAGTTGACATTGAGGGATATTAATGACCATTGATTGATTATTCTTGTTTGTGCTTGATTTATTGATGGTGGCGTTATTATGTGTATGTTCTCCTCCCTTTTTCTTTTGATGTTTGGTAAAGTGGAATTATCTATTGCCTGTGTGTTTGTGAGTGCAGTTACATTTATTGGGTCTACGTTTTCCTTCTAGTACTTTCTGTAGAGCTGGATTCATGCATACGTATTGTTTATATCCGGCTTTGTCATGGAATACTTTGTTTTCTCCATCTATGGTAATTGAAAGCTTTGCTGGATATAGTAGTCTGGGCTGGCATCCTTGTTCCCTTAGCGTCTGTTGGACATCTGTCCAGGATCTTCTCACTTTCATAGTTTCCATTGAGAAGTCACTTGTAATTTGGATACCTCTACCTTTATATGTTACTTGGCCTTTTTTCTTCAGCTGCTTTTAATATTTTCTCTTTATTCTGTAGGTTTGACGATTTGATTATTACATGGCAAGGTGACTTCATTTTCTGGTCCAACCTAATTTGTGTTCTGTCAGATCCTTGTATTTTCATAGGCATAACCTTCTTTAGGTTAGGGAAGTTTTCTTCTATGATTTTGTTGAATATGTTTTCTGTACCTTTGAGCTGTATTTCCTCACCTTCTTTTATACCTGTTATTCCCTTGTTTGGCTTCTTCACAGTGTCCCATATTTCCTGGATATTTTGTGTTAGGGATTTGTTGGTTTTGAGATTTTCTTTGCTTATTGACTATATATCCAATACTGGGTCTTCAACCTCTGATATTCTCTCTTCTATCTCTTGTAGTCTATTGGTGATACTTGCATTTGCAGTTCCTGATCATTTACCCAGCTTTTCTATTTCCAGCATCCCGTCTTTCTGTGTTTTCTTTATTGTTTCTAATTCATCTTTCAATTCTTCAACTGTTTGAGTTGTTTCCTTCATTTGTTTGTTTGTTTCTTCTTGGTACTCTTTAGATTCCTTGAGAGTTTTTTTTATTTCATGAATTTTTTGGTTGGCCTTTTCCCCCATTTCATGTTTTTTTGTTTGGTTTTTCTTCTGTTTCTTTAATGGAATTCCTTGTTTCCTCTTTGAGGGTCTCCATCATCTTCATGAAATAATTTTTAAGGTCTGTATCCTCTTCTTTGTCTATGTAGTGCTTTTTGGGTCTTGCTGGTGTTGGATCCTTAGATTCTGCTGGAATCATGTTGGTCTTTCCTTTGCTGAGTGAGCTCTTATTCTGTCTTCTTCCCATCTCTTCTTCCAGTGGGTGCAGGTGGGGTCTTTCTGTCTCCACTGGTCTCCTTCTTTCCTGAAACAGAAGCTGGGGATGCTGAAGGTGGAGTTGGTGTCGTTGGAGGTTGAGGTCTGGAAGGACTGATGTCTTTCCTGTGTGGGCGGTTCCTCTAGATGCCAGGAGCTGAAGCTGGTGTTGACGGAGGTTGGGGCCTGGAAGGACTGATGCCTTTCCTGAAGCTGGGGTCGCCGGAGTTGGGGTCTGGAAGGACTGATGTCTTTCTGTGTGGGCGGGTCTTCTTGATGCCAGGAGATTGCCCCATGACGACTGTGGGGATGGGCAATGAGGGGGGATAGGGAGTGGCCCCGGGGGGACCCATGCTCACCTCTAGCTGGGATCACTGTTGTTTGGGGCCTGGAAGTGCTGAAGTCTTTCCTTTGTGGGTGGGTCCTCTCACGGCTACTTATTTTCTTTAGTTGATGTTGTATCTGGGTATTTTACTGAAGGTGTTTATCAGCTGTGGTGTTCTTGGTAGAGTTTTTTGGGTCACTTATGTAAACTTTCATTTCTTCTGCAAATAGTGAAAGTCTGTCCTCTTTGTTCCCAATTTGTATCCATTTGATCTCCTTTTGATATTATGTTTGTATGGCTAGAAATTCAAATACAATATTGAAGAGGTATGGAGAGAGTGGATAGCCTTATCTTGTTCCTGATTTTAGAGGAATTTCTTTCAGTTTCTCTCCATTTGTTTTGATGTTGGCATTTGTTTTGCTTTTATTATGTTTGGGCATGTTCGTGTTATCCCACATCTCTCTAAGACATTTATCATGAAGGGGAGTTGAATTTTATCAAAGGCTTTTTCAGCATATAGTGAGATGATCACGTGATTTTTGTTTCTCAGCTTGTTTCATTCATATGTTGAACCATCCCTGCCTCCCTGGAAAAAAGCCTACTTGATCAGGTTGGATGAGTTTTCTGATGTGTTCTTGCATCCGATTAGCCAGTATTTTATTGAGTACTTTTCATCAATGTTCATTAGTGATATTGATATGAAGTTCTCTTTCTTTGTTGTGTCTTTGTGTGCCTTAGTCATCAAGGTTATTGAAGTCTGGTAAAATGAGTTTGGCAAAGACCGTTCAGAATCTATTGATTGGAATAATTTGAGGAGAATTGGCATAAGTTGATCTTTGAATTTCTGGTAGAATTTGGCACTGAGGCCATCAGGACCTAGGCTTTTCTTAGTTAGGAGATTTTGGTGACTGCTTCTATGTCCTTAGGGTTTATAGGTCTATTTGAATTGCTGTAATTTTGGCAGGTAATATCTATCCAGATAATTTTCCATTTCCTTTAAATTTTTGAATTTTGTGGAGTACAAGTTTTCAAAGTATGAACTGATGATTGTCTGGATTTCCTCAGTGTCCGTTGTTATAACCTACTTTTATTATCGGATTTTGTTAATTTGCATGTTCATATTCTGCTGTTTGGTAAGTTTGGATGAATGTTTGTCTGTCTTGTTGATTTTCTCAAAGGATCAACTCTTTGTTACATTGATACTTTGTTTTCCTCATTTCTACTTTATTGAGATCAGCCTTCAATTTGATTATTTCCTGGTGTTTACTTTTCTGAGCTGAGTTTGATTCTTTTTGTTCTAGAGCTTTCAGATGTGCTGTTAATTCTCTAGTGTGACTATTCTCAGTTTTCTTCATGTGGACGTTTAGTACTCTGAACTTTCCTCTTAGCACTGCTTTCAAAGAGTCCCACAAGTTTGTGTATATTGTGTCTTCATTCTCATTGAATTCTAGGAAGCCATTAATTTCTCTTTTTTCTTCTTTGACCCAGGAGTGGTTCAATTGTGCATTATTCGATTTCCACGAGTTTGTAGGGTTTCTGCAATTTGTGTTGTTGTTGAATTCTAACTTTAAAGCATGGCGGTCTGATAAGATACATGGAGTTATCCAAACTCCTGTTTTATGCTATATTCTGATGGAAAGTTTCATGATATTTTGTTTTTAATTTGCATACATATTTCTGTGTGTCTATTTAGTATCTAAAATGTATATAGTGTCTTATATAATATCTGTGTATCAGAGATGATCTTAATACAGTTTTCTCATGTCACATTGATTTTGCTAAAGGTGATGAAATTTCCTTATTCTTTCATGATAAATATTCCCCTTGTGTCTCACAAATAACTGTTCTTGATTCAGTCATCTGCTGAACGATATGAAGTTTATTTCATAAATTGTCATAGATAGTGCTGCAATAGACATCAATATCCACATATTTTGAAGTTGTTCCCTTTAGGTCAATTCAGTGATTTTTTCTATGAAAACTTCTTGAATGGAATATATTTATTCTATAATTAGAAAAGAGGGTGTAATTTTTTTCATTTATTCAATTTTCTATTTTTAAGTTTAAATTTAGAAACATGGTTGCTTCACAAGTCAGTTGTAGGTCTGTCTCCCTTTCCCTCACTTCCTCCCATGCCCTCCCCCCAACCCCCTATTATTCAATCATTTTCCCAGGGAGTGAGAGGCCCTCCATGGGGGCTTTCATAGACTGTCATTTCATCCAGGGCAGGGCCTAGACCCTCCCGCCAAGAGTTCAGGGTGAGAGTTCATCTCACATTGTTGGATGGGAGTCCAAAGTCCATGTGTATACTCGGGATGAATACTGATCTACTGCCCAAGGCTCACTAGATTACCTAGGCCTCCTCACTGACACCCACATTCAGGGGGTTTTGATCAGTCCCATGTTGTATTCTGAGGCATCAGCCTGGGATTCAAGAATTAACCCTTGTCAGGTCAGCTGTTTCTGGGGTTAAACCAGCCCAGTCTTAACTCCTTTGGTCATCAGTCCTCCCTCTCTTTTACTGGCTTTCTTGAGTTCAGCTCAGTACTTAGCCATGGGAGTCTGCCTCTTCTTCCATCAGCCACTGAATGAAGTTTGTTTCCCAGACTCTCTGGCCATGGGATTGTAGGCTGGCACTCCCCAGATCTATGTCTACATTCCATATATGAGAGAGTACATGCCATGTTTCTCTTTTTGTGACTGTGTTACCTCACTCAGGATGGTTACTTCTAGTGTCATCCATTTGCCTGAAAATCGCAGGATTCCATTGTTTTTTTTTCCTGCGGAATAGTACTCCATTGCATAAATTTATCACATTTTCTCTATCCACTCTTTGGTTGTGGGGCATCTAGGTTGCTTCCTAGTTCTGGCTATTACAAATAATGCTGCTATGAACATGTTGGAACAGGCATCCATCTTGTATGAATGGGCATATTTTGGATATATGCCTATGAGTCGAGTTGCTCGGTCTTTTGGTAGGTTTATTCCCATTTTTCTGAGGAATCTCCATACTGATTTCCAAAGTGGCTGAACCAGTTGGCACTCCCACCAGCAATGGAGGAGTGTTCCCCTTTCACCACATCCTCTCCAGCATAAATTGTCGTTGGTGTTTTTTATTTTAGCCATTCTGACAGGAGTGAGATGGTATCTGAGTTGTTTTGATTGCATTTCCCGGATGGCTAAGGATGTTGAGCACTTTCTCAAGTGCCTCTCAGCCATTTTAGACTCCTCTATTGAAAACTCTGTATTTAGTTCTGCATCCCACTTTTTAATTGGATCCTTTGGTGTTTTGGAGACTTGCTTCTTGAGTTCTTTGTAAATTTTGGAGATCAACCCTCTGTCAGATGTGGGATTAGTGAATATTTTTCCCATTCTGTGGGCTGCCTTTTTGTCTTGCTGACTGTGTCTTTTGCCTTACAGAAGCTTCTCAGATTCAGGAGTTCCCATTTATTAATTGGTGATCTCACTGTCTGTGCTAGTGGTGTTATGTTCAGGATGCTGTCTCCTTACCAATTTGTTCAACTCTTCTAAGAGTTTCAGTGTAGCTGGATTTATGTTGAGGTCTTTGATCCATTTGGACTTAAGTGTTGTGCATGGTGATAAACATGGATCGATCCGCATTCTTCTACATGTCAGACTCCAGTTATGCCAGCACCATTTGTTGAAGATGCTTTCTTTATTCCATTGTATATTTTTAGCTTCATTTTCAAAGATCAGATGATCATATGTGTGTGTGTTAATATCCGTGTTTTCAATTCGATTTCATTGGTCTACCTGTCTATTTTTGTGCCAATACCAAGCTGTTTTTAGGACTATAGATCTATAATAGAGGGTGAGGTCAGGGATGGTGAGGCCTTAAGACATTGCCTTGTTGAACAGTGTTGTTTTGGCTATCCTGTGTCTTTTGTTTTTCCATACAAAATTGATTATTGTTCTTTCAAGGTCTGTGAAGAATTGTACTGGGATTTAATGGGGATTGCATTGTATCTGTAGATTGCTTTTGGCAGGATTGTAATTTTTACTACATTGATCCTACCTATCCAAGAGCATGGGAGATCTTTCCATTATCTGATGTCTTCTTTAATTTCTTCCTTTAAAGTTACAAAGTTCTTGTGATACAGTTCTTTCACTTTTTTGGTTAGCATTTAATGTTGTTTGTGGCAATTGTAAAGTGTGATGTTTCTCTGATTTCTATATCAGCCCTTTTATCATCTGTCTATAGTAGGGTTACTGATTTTCTTGAGTTGATCTTGTAGCCTGCCACTTTGTTGAAGGTGTTAATCTGCTGTAAGGGTTCCCTGGTAGAGTTCTTTGGGTCATTTATGTAAACTATCATATCATCTGCAAACAGTGAAAGTTTGACCTCTTCCTTCCCAATTTTTATCCCCTTGATCCCCTTTTATTATATTATGGCAATGGCTAGAATTACAAGTACAATATTGAAAAGGTATGGAGTGAGGGGACAGACTTGTTTTGTTCCTGATTTTAGAGGAATTTTGTGAGTTTCTGTCCATTTAGTTTGATGTTAGCTGTTGGTTTACTGTATATAGCTTTTATTATGTTTAAGTATGTTCTTGTTATCCCTGATTTCTCCAAGACTTTATCATGAAGGTTTGTTGGATTTTGTCAAAGGCTTTTTCAGCATCTAGTGAGATGATCATGTGATTTTTGTTTTTCAGCTTGTTTATATGGTGGATTACGTTGATGGATTTTCATATGTTGTACCATCCCTGCATCCCTGGGATGAAACCTACTTGATCGTGGTGAATGATTGTGTTGATGTGTTCTTGGATCCAATTTGCCAGTATTTTATTGAGTATTTTTGCATCAATATTTCTGAGGGATATTGGTCTGAAGTTCTCTTTCTTAGTTGTATCTTTGTGTGGCTTGGGGATCAAGGTTATTGAAGCCTCATAGAAAGAGTTTGGCAAAGACCCTTCTGCTTCTATTGCGTGGAATACTTTGAGAAGAATTGGTATAAGCTCTTCTTTGAATTTCTGGTAGGATTCTGCACTGAGGCCCTCTGGACCTGGGCTTTTTTGGTTGGGAGACTTTTGTTGACTGCTTCTATTTCCATAGGGGTTATAGGTCTATTGAAATTGCTTATCTGTTCTCGATTTTGTTTTGGCAAGTGATAGCTATCCAGGAAGTTGTCCAATTCCTTTAAATTTTCGAATTTTGTGGAGTACAGGTTTTCAAGTATGACCTGATGATTCTCTGAATTTCCTCAGAGTCCGTTGTTATGTCCCCCTTTCATTTCTGATTTTGTTAATTTGCATGTTCATTCTCTGCTGTTTGGTACGTTTGGATAAAGGTTTGTCCATCTTATTGATTTTCTCAAAGAACCAACTCTACGTTGCATTGTATTATTTTCCTAGTTTCCACTTCATTGATTTCAGCCCTCAATTTTATTATTTCCTCACATCTACTCCTCCTGGGGGAGTTTGCTTCTTCATGTTCTAGAGCTTTCAGCTGTGCTGTTAATTCTCTAGTATAACAATTCTGCACTGCTTTCAAAGTTTCCCTTAGCTTTTGGTATGTTGCGTCTTCATTCTCAGTGAATTCTAGGAAGTCTTTGATTTCTTTTTTTATTCCTTCTTTGACCCAGGAATGGTGCAGTTGTGCATTATTCAATTTCCACGAGTTTGTAGGTTTTCTGAAATTTGTGTTGCTGTTGAATTCTAATTTTAAAGCATGGTGGTCTGATAAGATGCATCGAGTTATTCCAATTTTTTGATGCTGCTGAGGTTGGATGTGTTGTCATGTATGTGGTCGATTTTTGAGAAGGTTCCATGTGGTGGTGAGAAGAAGGTATATTCTTTTTTATGTGGATGAAATGTTCTATAGATGTCTGTTAATCCCAGGTGGGTCATTACTTCTATTAGACCCTTTGCTTCTTTTTTGAGTTTCTGTCTGGTATTCCTGTCTAGTGGTGAGAGTGATGTGTTGAAATCTACCACTATAAGTATGTGGAGCTTTATATGTGATTTAAGTTTTAGTAATGTTTCTTTTACGAATGTGGATGCCTTTGTATTTGGGGCATAGATGTTCACGATAGACACTTCATCTTCTTGGTGGATTTCACCTGTGATGAGTTTGTAATGACCTCCTTGATCTCTTTTGATTGTTTTTATTTTAAAGTCTAATTTGTTAGATATTAGGATTGCTACACCCTGCTTGTTTCTTTGGTCCATTTGATTGGAAAATTTTTTCCCAACCTTTAACTCTCAGGTAATGTATGTCTGTGAGGGTGAGGTATGTTTCTTGTATGCAGCAGAAGGATGGGTTCTGTCTTCGAATCCATTCTGCTAGCCTGTGTCTTTTTAAGGGTGAGTTTAGGCCATTAATGTTGAGGGATATTAATGACCATTGATTTCTCATTATTCTTTGATTTCCAATGGTTGTTTTTGGTGGAATTATGTGTGGATTTTCACCCCTTTGTTATTTTGGCTGTTGGTAGAGAGGGAGTCTCCAATGCCTATGTTTTTCTGGTTGTAGTTAACTTCCTTGGGTTGGAGTTTTCCTTCCAAATCTTTCTGTAGGTCTGGGTTATTGGATACGTATTTCATGAATCTAGTTTTGTCATGGAATATCATGTTTTATCCATCTATAGAGCTTTGCCTGGTATAGTAGTCTGGGCTGGTATCCATGGTCTCTTAGTATTGGTAGAATATCTATCCAGGACCTTCTGGCTCTCAGAGTTACCATGGAGAAGTCAGATATCATTCTGATAGATCTGCCTTTATATGTTACTTGGCCTGTTTCCTTAGCTGCTCTTAATATTCTTTCTTTATTCTGTATATTTGGGGTCTTGATTATCATGTGGCGAGCAGCTTTTTTTATGATCCTCTCTATTTGGCGTTCTGCAAGCTTCTTGTACCTTCATTGGCATGTCTTTCTTGAGGTTGGGAAAGTTTTCTTCTATGATTTTGTTGAATATGTTTTCTGCCCCTTTGAGGTGGTTTTCTTCTTCTATACCTATTATTTTTAGTTTTCATCTTTTCATGGTGTCCCATATTTCCTGGATGTTTTGTGTTAAGGATTTGTTGGACTTAGGATTTTCTTTGGTTGATGAATCCATTTCTCCTATTGTATCTTCAACACCTGAGATTCTCTCTTCCTTCTCTTGTACTCTGTTGGTAATGCTTGTATTGGTAGTACCTGACCCTTGGCCCAGCTTTTCTTTTTCCAGCCTTTCTTCAGATTATGTTTTTTATGGTCTCTATTTCAGTTTTCAACCCTTGCACTGTTTGCATTGTTTCTTGCAATTTTCGGTTTATCTTTTTGTCCATTTGTTGCATTTTATGATTTTTTTTGATTTGTTCTTTCTTCTATTTCTTGCATTTTTTGGTTTGGTTTTTCTTCCGTTTCTTGCATTTTTTGGTTTGCTTTTTCTTCCATTTCTTTCAGTTTTTTGGTTTGCTTTTTCTTCCAGTTCTTGTATTTTTGGGCTTGTTTTCTCTTCCATTTCCTGCCTTTTTTGGTTTGTTTCTTCTTCCCTTTCTTTCATTTTTTGTTTTGTTTTTTCTTCCATTTCTTGCAGTTTTTGCTGTGTTTTTCCTTCCATTTCCTGCCTTTTTTGGTTTGTTTCTTCTTCCCTTTCTTTCATTTTTTGTTTTGTTTTTTCTTCCATTTCTTGCATTTTTGGTTTCTTTTTTCATCCATTTCTTTGTTGGATTTTCCTATATCCTTTTTTAGGGCCTCTATCATTTTCACAAAAGTGGTTTTAAGGTCATTCTCTTCTACTTCATTTGCATTGGAATGTTGGAGTCTTTCTGGTGTGGAGTCTCTAGAATCTGGCGGTGTCATATTTGTTTTTCTGTTGCTGAGTTTGTTTTTGTATTGTCTCTTTCCCATCTCTTCTTCTAGTGGGTGCAGAAAGAGCCCCTTACTGGTCTGGTGGTTACAGGACCAGAGTTGATTTTGGTGGGTGCTAGCAAGTCCAATAATCTGGTAGTCCTTCTATTCCTTATCCTCCTTCTGTTCCCTGGACCCACTGGAACAGCCAGTGCCCTGGTCTGCCTGGATCAGCTAATTTCCTGGTCTCGTTGGTGGTAGAGATGTCCTGGAGTCTGGAGTGTTTGTCTCCCACCTGGATTGCAAACTCTGTGTAGTTCCCAGGTGATCTCCAGCACTGGACCTGCCTGAACAGCTGGTACCCTGGTCTCCCTCTTTCCTCTGGTTTCCTGGTCTCATTGGTGGGAGAGGAAATCTGGAATCTGGGGTGCTTGGCTCCTGCCTGGATTGGAAACTCTGTGCAGTTCCCAGGTGATCCCCAGGCACTGCAACACAGGCCCAGATGCAGGGTCTGTTTTACCTGGACCCGCCAGAACAGCTGGATCCCTGGTCTCCCTGGCTACTCTGGTCTATTATTAGAAAAGAGGTTGTAATTTCTCCAGATATTTCATATTTTGCAATTTCTTGTCATCATCATAATCGTCAAACCCACCTTCTGTAAATCAGTCTGCCAATCTTGTCACAAAGTGAAGCAACTGTCTCAGGCCTGAAATCTCCTGATAGTTTAGGTCCTGATGTTTCAACCACAGGATCTGCACAGACCTGAGAGACAGGAAATTCATTACCTAGGAGAGAATTATGATTTGAACGTCAGCATCCTTTGCCTGACCCAAGTGTCCTCCATTTCCTTGTCAAAATGAACTATGTCCTTATTTAAATATATTGCCTTCTCATGAATATGCAAATCATGTGAATCTGTGGTAGTAAATACAAGTATTTCTACAACAAAAACATATGATCAGTGTCCTCTCCATAGTAACTGAGCACACAGATCCTCACCATGGGATGGAGATGGATCATCCTCTTCCTCATGTCAGTAATTACAGGTAAAGAATTTCCAGTTCCAAACAAGAGTGCAAGACAGGAACTATGGTGACAAAGAAATACACTCTTCCTTCCTCTCCATAGATGACAACTCCCAGGTCCAGTTACAGTAGTCTTGTCCTGAATTGGGAAAACCAGGGGCCTCAGTGAATTTGTCCTGTAAGGCTGCTGACTACACATTTACTGACTGTGTTATGCGCTGCGTGAAGCAGAAGCCAGCACAGGGCCTGGAGTGGATTGGATACGTTTATCCTGAATAGGGTACTAGTTACTACAATCTGAAGTTTCAGAGCAAGGCCACAGAGACTGCAGACAAATCCTCCAGCACAGTGTACATGGAGCTCAGCAGCTTGAATTCTGAGCATTCGGCAGCCTATTGGTGTGGAAGAAATGCACAGTTTTGCAACCACATCCTGAGCGCGTTAGAAAACCTGGGAGAGCAAGAAGCTTCCCCAGGACTGAGATGACAGCCAAGATCATTATGCAAATTTGCTTGGAAATAATCATTACATGTGTTCCTTTGTCTGTCATTTTATAGTCTTATAGGGTCTTGGCCAATTTTTGAAAGGACTGTGGGAATAAAGTGATGCTGATTCAAGATCCTCATAGAGTTCACTGTACCTTGACCAACTATGTAACATTGAACACATCCATTGACATGATTCTTTTTTAATAAGGCAAAATAGGACAAACTGTGGTTAGAACTCACCCATAGAAGGACACACGATATGACATAGAGAAATTCATTTAGTTCCTAGACTCTGTCACTCTCCTGGCAATGCTACCAAATGGAAATTACAGGATTCAACAACCTTCTCAATCATCAAGAAGACAGTACTTTTCATAAAAGAATGACTTGTTAATTGGAAATTAGGCTGTACTATCTAGTCTCCTGGAGAGTCATTCTCAAGGTTCTTAATGCTGAGTCTTACCCAATCATTATAGAGGTCATGTTTTGAACAGCGAACAGGACTGGATGGATGGAGGGAGAGAAGATAAGGGTCCCAGTGTGGAAGCTCTAGGTTTTTCTCTGTCTTTCATAGAGACACATGAGGTTACTTTATTAGTTTGAAAATGTTTAAAACTAGTGACTTGGTGTACAAGAGTTCTAACTGAAACACAGTTCTCTCCAGACTATTAATTAATGCAAGTAGAGATTCAAATTTAAAGGTTACTCATAGAGAGACCTACGCAGCCAATCAGGGCCATGGTGACATCTGTCCCCAAGCTGCTACCAATGACCATATCTGGGCCCATAGCCTTGCAGCAGTTGTTAGTAGCGTGGATGTCCTATTCCAGAATGAGGAACAGTTTCCCAAAAGCCAGCTAAGTGCCAGGGACAGTTCCTGATGTCACTGCTGGAAGCCTTACAAAGAGACCAAGCTACACAACTGTCACACACATGCATAGGGCCTCAAACCCATGTAGGCAGCATAAATTGAACTCAGGAGCCTCAAGATTGAAAATAATCAAGGACATGAAATTAGCAAGTAGATGGGATGGGGAAAATGGAAGGACTTGGAGGGAGACGATGGATATGATCAAAATGCAATGTATGACATTTTCAAAGTATAAAAAAGCATACATAAAAAGTAATTTGGTTCAGTACTCTATGGTTTCATTCATTGGAATTTCTTTAATATATTCTAAAATCTCCTGTTAGTAGTTTCGTGGTCTAGAATCCTCCACAGTTTTTGACCCTCTAGAATGAAGTTACTTCAGGGAGTTTGGCATTACATTAGCCAAACAATGATGAATGTAGTTATTCTGAAATCGAGTATATTGGGAAATCTCCATTTATTTATCTACACATTTATTTTTAAATTGTGATAAAACACAAGTGATGTAAAACTTAACCATTCTTTCCCTTTAAGTGTATCCATCAGTGTTATTAAGTTCACATTGCTGTCAAATACCTGTTTCTAGAAAGTTTTCATCACTGCAACTGAAACACTGAGCACTAAACAACCATCCTTCACTCTCTCCTCCAAGACCCAAGTAACTGCAGTTCTATTTTCTGTCTTTATAGATTACATTATTTAGGTTACTTCAAATAAATAGAATGTTAAAAAATAAAAAAGTTAGTCATAGAAAATTACAATGTTTTGAATTACATATCATTGATCTTCAATACTGGGTATCACACACAGGTTATTGGCATTAACTAATGCTTAGCTACAATCTTGAAACCTATGTCTTTCATTTAATACCTTGATTCAACATGTAAAAAACTTTGTTAATCAAATATGTGTTATAATGGCCTCTTGAGTAGCTAATAAGAGAATGTTGTGACTGTGGCAAAAAAGTAAAGTAAAAAAATAAAATAAGGCTGAATTATATCAGAAATGCAGAATTAATTAACAATGGATGTTATATTCTTTCCTCATTGCTAGCTTTTGTCTCTTTCATTTACTCTAGGCATTTAAACTTCTAATATTCCTACTACTTATCTCCTTATGCAGAGCTGGAAAAGCAAACAAGGTCTCTATTTGCTCTTGAGAACCTGGACATCTCTCCACCTCCACATAATGCTGATGAGTCCAGTCCTGAATACCAAGACTTCCATTCAGCAATGCCACTGAAGGCAGACCACTCACATGGAGTTGTTCATAAGTGGAGATTTCCTCGTTGCTTCTAAATTTGTAAAATATTTTTGAGAATGTTTTAACCGGAGTATTGTGTCAATTAATATCCTCACTCAAATGCTTCCTGTATACAACTATTTCTCACTCTCAAATTCATGACTTCTTTATCTTTAGGTAATAATTTTACAGTCTAACTCTCAATTCTCCTGCTCTGTGTGTGTGTGTGTGTGTGTGTGTGTGTGTGTGTGTGTGTGTGTAACATTGAGCTCAGATGGTGGTAAGAGGAAGACAAGTGTTTGGGGATCCAGAGAACAGAAAGATGTGGCATGGAAGGAACTATGTGCACTGAATATTTAAGAGAGGTCAGAGAAATGCTGTCAGTATATTTGTGTTGGGTAAGAGCAGGTCTATATTGTAGAAAGGAATGTCAGCCGAGGAGGAGCTAAATGTTAAATATGGGACATCATAATGTGTTTTCTTCAGTGTTGAAGAATAATCTCAGTATTTATAGTCATATAGTATTTCTATTATTTTTGAGGATCAATCATAGATCTCATGCCAGATATGCTGTACCACTCAGCTATGGCCTCAGCCACATTTTGTAAATCCAGTTTAATTTATGCATTCACTATTCACTGAACCAGTTCTTAAATGACTGTAATGTAGTTCTCTTTCTCTGGATTTCTTATGAAATTATTTAATAATTTAACCAAGACAGGACAAGATCTCATAACTCAGAGTATAATTAAGTAAGGCCAACAACTTTTAATTCTATGTAAAAACATACTTTTATACTAAGTTTATTTACTTTTTTATTCCATCTTTCTTCTCCATTCTGCCTTACGAAGTTTAATACAGACCAAGCATGACTCAAAACTCTGATTCAGCTGCCCCATCCTCTATTCTATCATGCAGTTTTAGGAATAAACACAGAGCATAAAAATGGCAATCCACAGGCTACCAACTAAGCTGTGGCCCTGGTACTTTAAGGATATAAATGCCACTTTGGTCTTTATTTAATCTATGACATCTGCATCAATATTTGTCTTCATTATGGCTCCTGCCACTGCGTCCAATATATTCCAAGAAATCATGCAAATTATGTTCTCCTCTGGCCATGAAAAGCAGTGCTGACACTATAGGTGAGACAGAAGCACCCAATTCTGGACTCACAGGCCCTCCCATTCTGTGGTTACCAGTGAACACAAAACATTCAGCATGGAGTTAAGACTGAGCTGCGTTTTCCTTGTTGCTCTTTTCAAAGGTAATTCATACATAAGGAGAGATACTGAGCATGTTGTCAAGTATTATTGAGAGGTACAGTGGACATTTTTGACAGGTTACTGACAGGTTTCTCTGTGTTTGCAGGTGTCCAGTGTGAGGTGAAGCTAGTAGAGTCTGGAGGAGGCTTGGTGCAGCCTGGGAAGTCTCTGAAACTGTCCTGTGCAGCCTCTGGATTCATCTTCAGTGATTACTTCATGAATTGCATGCACCAGGCTCCAGGAAAAGGGTTGGAGTGGGTGGCAATGATAGAACACAAACCTAAAAATTATTTAACAAGTTATGGGGAGTCTGTGAAAGGCAGATTCACCATCTCAAGAGACGACTCCAAAAGCAGTGTCTACCTGCAAATGAACAACTTAAGAGTCGAAGACACTGCCATTTACTATTGTACTAGACACATTAAGAGAACTTCAGTGTGAACCCTGACACAAACCTCCCTGCAGGAGCGCTCACAACCAACAGGTGGCAGAGATCACATATGGAAGGAACTACAGTGCTGGAGCAGTTGCAGACATAACTGGGAGCTGGTTTATGTGGTCACAGCTGTCACCCCCTCTGCTGATTTCTCAGGATGTTCTCTGTATTTATTGACTTTGAGTCTGTAATAGCAGAGTTCTTTTTTACCACAATTTAAAATGAATACACCACACAGTCTAACATGAATTACATGTAAAATAGCTCACCTTTGACAGCAGAAATGATTCTGATGATGACAAAGAATCAAATACTGATGGTGGTAAGAAGGGAAGTATTGACACATCTTTTTTAATTTAAAAATTTTATTTTTATTATTTATTTTTATTTTTAAATTTAAATTAAATTAGAGACAAGGTTGCTTCACATGTCAATTCCAGGTCCCTCTTCCTTTCCCTACCCTCCTGCCACACCATCCCACCAACCACTCCTGTATCCTCTCATTTCCGCAGGGAGGGTGAGGCTCTCCATGGGGGTATGCATAATCTGTCAGTTCATCCAGGTCAGGGCTTGGATCCTCCTCCAAGAATCCAGCGTGAGAGTACATCTCTCATTGTTGGATGGGTGTCCAAAGTCTATTTGTACACTCGAGATGAATACTGATCTACTACACAAGACTCAATACATTACCTAGGCCTCCTCCCTGACACCCACATTCAGGGCATCTTGATCAGTCTCATGCTGGATTCTCAGCCCTCAGTATAGGATTCAAGAGCTAAACCTTGTCAGGTCAGCTGTTTCTGGGGGTTAAACCAGCCAAGTCTTAACCACTTTGTTCATTAGTCCTCTCTGTATGTCACTGGGTTCGTTGACTTCAGCTCAGTATTTAGCTGTGGGCGTCTGCCTCTGCTTCCATCAGCCACTGAATGAGGGTTCTGTTCCCCAGACTGCCTGGCCACAGGATGGTAGGTTGGCACTCCCCAGATATATGTCTAAAATCCATACAATGCAGAGTACATGCCATGTTTCTATCTTTGTGAGTGGGTTACCTCACTCAAGATCGTTTCCTATAGTGCCATATATTTGCCTGCAAATTTCAGGATTCCTTTGTTTTTTTTCTGCTGAATAGTGTGTAAATGTACCACATTTTCTCTATCCACTCTTCAGTTGAGGGGCATCTAGGTTGCTTCCAAGTTCTGGCTATTACAAATAATGCTGCTATGAACATAGTGGAGCAGACATCCTTGTTGTATGAATGGCATCTTTTGGATATATGACTAAGAGTGGAGTTGCTGGGTCTTGTGGTAAATTTATTCCCATTTTTCTAAGGAATCTCCATACTGATTTCCAAAGTGACTGAACAAGTTGGGAATCCCACCAGCAGTGGAGGAGTGTTCCCCTTCACCATAACCTCTCCAGCATAAATTTTCATTGGTGTTTTGATTTTAGCCATTATGTTAGGAGTAAGATGGTATCTCAGAGATATTTTGATTTGCATTTCCTAGATGGCTAAGGATGTTGAGCACTTTCTCAAGTGCCTCTCATCCATTTTAGACTCCTCTATTAAGAATTCTCTATTTCTGTAGCCCACTTTTTAATTGGATCCTTTGGTGTTTTGGAGACTTGCTTCTTGAGTTCTTTGTAAATTTTGGAGATCATTCCTCTGTCAGATGAGGTGTTAGTGTGATGGTGCATCAAGAAACGGCACTGTTACTGTAAGTAAAAATAAGTATTTATTGTAGAAATTACAAGAGACAAACAAGTTACCCAGATAAGCTGAGTGGTTTTCCACCGAACTGGAAGCCTGAAAGCCAGAAAAAGAGAGCTAGTCTTCTGTTGTTCAGTCTTTTATACCTTCCTCTGTAACGCCCTAGCCATGCCCAAAAGTTTGCCTGGCAAATGACGTAGTTCACCGCCTATGTCCTTATATGTCTTTAGTCATGCCTAAAGTGGGTGTGGTTAGTGGTGCGGAAAACAGCTCTTTTAATACGTCATCTGTGTGCACCTCTAGTAAGTCACATGGGTAATGGCGGCACACTGTCCTCCTACTGTAGTGAATATCATTTCCCATTCTGTGTGCTGTCTTTTTGTCTTGTTGACTGTGTCCTTTGCCTTATAGAAGCTTCTCAGTTTCAGCAGGTACCATGTGTTAATTGTTGAACTCACTATCTCTTCTAAGAGGTTCAGTGTGGCTGAATTTATGTTGAGGTCTTTGATCCATTTGGATTTAAGTTTTGTGCATGGTGATAGACATGGTTCTATCCACATTCTTCTACATACCAGCATCCAGTCATGCCAGCACCATTTGTTAAAGATGCTTTCTTTTTACCATTGTATATATTTAGCTTCTTTGTCGAAGATTAGATGTTCATACATGTATGGGTTAACATCGGGGTGTTCAATTCAATTCTATTGGTCTACCTGTATATTTTTGTGCCAATACCAAACTGGTTTCAGAATTACAGCTCTATAGTAGAGCTTGAGGTCAGGGATGGTGATGCCTCCAGATGTTGCTTTGTTGAGTAAGGTTATTTTTTCTATCCTGAGTCTTTTGTTTATCCATACAAATTTGAATATTGTTCTCTCAAGGTCTGTGAAGAATTGTGCTGGTATTTTAATGTGGATTGCATTGAATCTGTATATTGCTTTTGGCAGGATTGCATATTTTTACTACATTGATCCTAACTATCCAAGAGCATGGGCGATCTTTCCATTTTCTGAGGGTTACTTTAATTTCTTTCTGTAAAGACTCAAAGTTCTTGTGATAAAGGTCTTTCACTTGGTTGGTTAGCATAACCTCAAAGTAGTATTTTATGTTGTTTTTGACAATTGTAAAGAGTGATGTTTCTCTGATTTCTTTCTCATAACTTTTGTCGTTTGTATACAGTAAGGGTACTGATTTTCTGGAGTTGATCTTGTAGCCTGCCTCTTTGCTGAGGGTGTTAATCAGCTATAAGAGTTCCCTGGTAGTTCTTTTGGTCATTTATGTAAACTGTCATATCATCTGCAAATAGTGAATGTTTGAACTCTTCCTTTTCATTTTATATACACTTGATTTCCTTTTGTTGTCATATGTCTCTAGATTGAGCTTCCAGTACCATATTAAAAAGGTATGTAGAGAGTGGACAGCTTTGTATTGCTCCTGATTGTAGAGGAATTACATTGAGTTTCTGTCCATTTAGTTTGATGATGGCCTTTGGTTTGCTGTATATAGCTTTTATTATATTTAGGTATGTTCCTGTTATCCCAGACCTCTCCAAGTCCTTTATCATGAAGGGGTGGTAGATGTTGTCAAAGGCTTTTCTGCATGTAGTGAGATGATCATGTGATTTTTGTTTTTCAGCCTGTTTATATGGTGGATTACAATGATGGATTTTCATATGTTGAACCATGCTTGTGTGGGGCTTTCTATTTGATTTGAAATTTAGAAATGTTTCTCTTACGAACATCGATACCTTTGTATTTGGGGCATATATGTTCAGAATTGAAACTGCACTTTGTTGGATTTCTCCTGTGATGTGTATGTAATGACCTCCTTTATCTCTTTTGATTGATTTCACATTAAAGTCTATTTGGTTAGATACTAGGATTGCTACCCCTACTTATTTCTTTGGTCCATTTGATTGGAAAATCTTTTTCCCAACCTTTAACTCTGAGGTAACACTGTCTTTGAGTGTGAGGTGTGTTTCTCTTTCTTGTATGCAGCAGAAGTATGGGTTCTGTCTTCGAATCTATTTTTTTAGCCTGCCATATTATGGGTGAGTTAAGGCCATTAGTATTGAGTGATAATAATGACCATTGATTGCTCATTTTTCTTTGATTTGGAATGATTGTTGTTGGTGGAATTATGTGTGGAATTCCACCCCTCTTTTCTTTTGGCTGTTGGATAAAATGGGATTATCTAATGCCTATGTTTTGCTAGTTGTAGTTAACTTCCTTTGGTTGGAGTTTTCATTCCAGGACGTTCTGTAGGGCTGGGTTAGTGGATATTATTGCTTGAATCTAGTTTTGTCATGGATTATCTTGTTTTCTCCATCTATAGTGATTGGGAGCTTTGTCGGGTATAGTAGTCTGGGCTGGCACCCATGGTCTCTTAATGTTGGTAGAATATCTATGCAAGACCTTCTGGCTTTCAGAGTTTCCATGGAGAAGTCAGGTGTAATTCTGATAGGTTAGCCTTTATGTGTTACTTGGCCTTTTTCCTTAGTTGCTCTTAATATTCTTTCTTTATTCTGTATATTTGGGGTCTTGATTATTATGTGGCGAGGGAACTTTTTTGTGATCCACTCTATTTGGTGTTCTATAAGCTTCTTGTACCTTCATTGGCATGTCTTTCTTTAAGTTGGGAAAGTTTTCTTCTATGATTTTGTTGACTATGTTTCCTGCCACTTTGATGTGTTTTTCTTCACCCTTTTCTATACCTATTATTCTTAGGTTTGGTCTTTTCATGGTGTCCCATATTTCCTGGATGTTTTGTGTTAGGGATTTGTTGGACTTAAAATTTTCTTTGGTTGATGTATCCATTTCTCCTAGTGTATCTTCAGCACCTGAGATTGTCTCTTTCATCTCTTGTATTCTGTTGGTAATGCTTGAATCTGTAGTACCTGATCGCTTGCCCAGCTTTTCTATTTCCAGCCTTTCTTAAGATTGTGTTCATGGCTTCAGGGTTCATGTTTTACCTGAAGGAACATTCAAGCAGGCTGGACTTGAAGCAGGGGGCTAACTGCAAATGTGACCTACAAAAAAGAGTCTGTGACCCCTATGAATAGAACCCTAGAGGTGAAAAAAAAAAGATTGTGTTTGTTTTTTTTTTGTTTTTTTTTTTTTTTGCTTTTTACGAGACAGGGTTTCTCTGTATTGTTTCGGAGGCTATCGGTCCAGCCCGGAAGATTGTGTTTTTTATTTTCTCTCTTCCAGTTTTCAACCCTTGCAATGTTTGAGTTGTTTCTTGCATTTTTTGGTTCATTTTTCCATCCATTTGTTGCATATTATGAATTTTTGTTTCGTTTTTTCCTCCATTTCTTGCATTTTTTGTTTTGTTTTTCTTCCATTTCTTGCATTTTTTGGTTTGCTTTTTTCTTCCATTTTTTTGGTTTGTTTTTTCTTCCATGTCTTGCAATTATTTTTACTTCCATTTCTTTGAGGGGTTTTTCTATATCCTCTTTTAGGGCCTCTATCATTTTCATGTAGTTGTTTTTAAGGTCATTGTCTTCTGCTTCGCTTGTATTGGAATGTTGGAGTCTTGCTGGTGTTGAGTCTCTAGATTCTGGCGGTGTTATATTTGTTTTTCTGTTGCTGAGTATGTTGTTGTATTGTCTCTTTCCCATTGCTTCTTCTAGTGGATGCAGGAATTGCTCCTTACTGGCCTAGAAGTTAGGGGACCAGAGTTCCCTTTTGGTGGGTGCAAGCAATTCGAATACTCTGGTAGTTCTTCTATTCCTCATCATATTTCTGGTCCTGTTGGTGGAGAAGAAGCCCAGGAATTTGAGGTGTGTAGTCTCCCACCTGGTTCCCTGGTCCCTTTGTTGGAAGAGAAGCTTGGGATCTGGGGTGTGTGGCTCCTCCTGGGATTGGAGGCTCTGTGTCAGCCCCAGGTACTGTTTCCCTGAACCCACTGGTTCCCTGGTCTGGATCCGCTGATCCCATGTTCTCATTGGTGGAAGAGAAGATCTTAGATCTGGGTTGCTTGGCTCCCTCTGGGATGGGAGTCTCCTTGGGGGTCCCCAGGTACTGGAAGGCATGCCCGGATGCAGGGCCTTGTTTACCTGGACCCGCTGGTTTCCTGGTCTCTTGGGGGTAGAGAAGACCTGGGATCTGGGGTGTGTGGCTAACGCTGGGATGGGAAGCTCTGTCAATTTCTTGTACTTTATAATCACAAGTGGTGGCCAACCAAAACGTTAGCTAATGCAAAAAACAACAAAAAACCCAACAACTTGTTCACTTGCTAACCTCAGGAGCCTTCTGTTTCCTGTCTTGCCTGCTGTTTCCTATCCAACCTGCTGGCAGAGGTTGCGTTCTTTGAGTGTAGAATTAATGGCCTGTGACTAACTTTTGTTCCTCAGACACAGAAGGAAAATATGTAAATTAAAAATACTTTCATGTGTAGATTAATTTGTATGTGTGATTAGAGCTCTGGTGTATCATGGAATGTGTGGAAAAACAGACAGAGGACCAATAAAAGCACTTTGGGTAAGGTATCAAGTTCTCTGATCTGACCCGGTGAGAGTTATGAGAGGCAATCACAGGTTCATACGCATTCCCTAGAAATAAAACTATGGCACACTTCAAGCTTCTATGAGACCTCTGGCTTCTGAGGGACCAGACATCACCTGTGTTCAGGTTTCTAGCGAATACCTTATTTGTTCAGCACACGGCCTAAACTTTGGCTCTAGTGTGCTCAAGGATCCACCGAGAGAGTAGAGTTTGGTTCCAGCGTTGTCTGAGGTCAATGTTGGTGGGGAGTTCTGATGACTGAAGACCTAAATGTCACTACAGAACCTGATGTTTACTCACAGATTTCTGATAGCAGATGGACTTCAATGGGCATGAAGATTGGTATGCTGACTCCAGCAGGTTCATAGAGTCCAGGGATCACCTGATTTGACTTTGTCTAATTACCTTGATCTTTAGTGCACAGCCTCACCCTTAATTATTTTAACACATAGCCAAGATGAGATCACAGCAGCAATCCTTTGATAATCAACACCCTCTTCTCCAGTCGTTGCAGCTGAACTTCACAATAAGCTCTGAAGGAAGTGAAATAACCATACTCAATTAAACAATGTTATAAAACACGACAAAGCATCATAAACAACCATAACCCAAGACCCATCGCCAAGCATGAGGGAATTCAAAATTACAGAAATGGCTGAAATATCTCAGAAAGAATTCGAAGGCTTACTATTCAAAAGAACTAATAAGCACACAGTTAATTAACAGACATTATAATTACAGAAATCTATGTGGGTCTTGACAGGATGACCTCCAAAATGAGTGAAACATTAAATAAATTTATTAATAAATTTAGTAAAGCTCAAAATATGGAGGGAGGGCAGCAAGGAGATTGAACACTGAAAAATCATTATACAAAAATGCTTGAAATGAAGGAGATGGTCAGCCAAATAGAAAGTACAGCAGAGATCCTCTTTAACATGCAAAACCATGCAGACCGAATTTCATTGATGTAAGATGAAATTAAATAAATAATATAAACATTTAAAAAGAAAAAAGTAAATAGCATGTAGTGGTTGTGTCGGTACCTGAAACCACACCCAAAGGTTGTGTCCACCACTACAAGTTCACTGGCAAGTCCAGATGTAACTACAGTCGCATGAGTGATATTTCCAAGAAGCAGAACACTTCTCAAATTTACACAAAGACGTAGGCTTCCAAATACAAGAGGTATGTTGAACTCCAAACAGACATAACCATGGCATATTTCAACCAGGGTGCCAAATATACAAAGTAAAGAAACAATAGCAAAAGAAGCATGAAAAAAAAGAAAACAACTCACAAAGGCAGAAATATCAGAATACCACAGAATTTTCATCAGCAACCATGAAGGCCAGAAGGGTATGGAATACAATTTTTCAAGCTCTGAAAGCAAAAAACTCTGAGCTAAGAATTGTATAACCTGCTAAGGTATCTGTGGTGACATCCTCCTCCACACCTGTATCACTGACCATGGCCCTTTCGGCGTGGTCACAGGTGTGGACTTGAATGGTGATAAGGATTAGCTTTGGGGCTGGGAGCTCTCTCGATTTCTGCTAGGGTCCTGGAGAACATCTGGGTGACAGGGTCATCATCCTTGGATTGGGAACCCGCTGCAGTAATTTGCTTCTTGTGAGAATGCCTTCTCCCCGAACAAGCTACACTTCACCTGTACTGAATCTAGTGAATCTTGATTCCCATGTGATAGGTATCTCCCAATACTGACGGAGAAATTACTTTTAAGACACAAACACAAACAAGGCATCATGACTACTAAGTCAGTACTGCAGGATGTACTTAGTGAGAATAGTTTACAGAAACAGAGGCGAATGGTAACCTGACTGCAGATAAACTAACTAGATGCAAAGAAGAATCAACCATGCTCCTCCATACAGCAGCTCATCAAACCCTAAGACTAAAGTGGTAACAAGAAAAGAAATAACCAATATTCCAGGAAAACAGGACACCACCCATCAAATTATAGGAAACAGAAAACCTCATCCTATACTGACCTTAAATGTAAATGGCCACAAACGTCACCAAAAAAGATACAAATTGATGAAATTATAAAAAAAGAAAAAGAACCACCTATACTCTGTGTTTAAGAAACACAGTTAAACACATTTAGTAGGCATACCTAAAATTTCATTATGAAAGAATTAGAAGCAAACTGCCAAGTAACCAGAAACACAAGCAGACTTCTGTAAACATTTGGCTAAAATGGATGTGACTAAAAAGGGTGGGCTGCAGAACTAAATAGAGAGTTTTAAATAGAGGAGTCTAAAATGGCTGAGAGGCACTTGAGAAAGTGCTCAACATCCTTAGCCATCCGGGAAATACACATCAAAACAACTCTCAGATACCATCTCACTCCTCTCAGAATGGCTAAAATCAAAAACACCAATGACAATTTATGCTGGAGAGGATGTGGTGAAAGGGGGACACTCCTCCATTGCTGGTGGGAGTGCCAACTGGTTCAGCCAATTTGGAAATCAGTATGGAGATTCCTCAGAAAAATGGGAATAAACCTACCACAAGACCCAGCAACTCCACTCTTAGGCATATATCCAAAAGATGCCCATTCATACAACAAAAATGTCTGTTCCACTATGTTCATAGCAGCTTTATTTGTAATAGCCAGAACTTGGAAGCAACCTAGATGTCCCTCACCCGAAGAGTGGATAGAGAAAATGTGGTACATCTACACAATGGAGTACTATTCAGCAGAAAAAAAATAATGGAATCATGAAATTCGCAGGCAAATGGATGACACTAGAAGAAACCATCCTGAATGAGGTAACCCAGTCACAAAAAGAGAAACATGGCATGTACTCTCTCATATATGGATTTTAGACATAGATCTGGGGAGTGCCAGCCTACAATCCTATGGCCAGAGAGTCTGGGAAACAGAAACTTCATTTAGTGGCTGATCGAAGAAGAGGCAGACTCCCTTGGTTAAGTACTGAGCTGAACTCAAGAAAGCCAGTAACAGAGAGGGAGGACTGATGATCAAAGGGATTAAGACTGGGCTGGTTTAACCCCCAGAAACAGCTGACCAGACAAAGATTAACTCTTGAATCCCAGGCATCAGCCTGGGAATCCAGCATGAGACTGGTCAAGACCCCCTGAATCTGGGTGTCAGTGAGGAGGCCTAGGGAATCTATTAAGCCTTGGGCAGCAGATCAGTACCCATCCCAAGTATACACACGGACTTTGGACTCCCATAGAACGATGTGAGGTCCACTCTCACCCTGAACTCTTGGGGAAGGGTATAGGCCCTGCCCTATATGAAATGACAGACTATGGACACCCCCATGGAGGGCCTCACCCTCCCTGGGGGAATGAGGGGATAACGGGGGGGGTTGGGGGGAGGGCACGGGAGGAGGGGAGGGAACCTTTTTTCTTATCTAAATTTAAGCTGGAAAATAAAATAAAAAACAAACAAAAAAAACAAAAAGGGGTACTACCTATTAGTATTGGAAAGAATCCATCCAGGAGATACAGCAATTATAAATCTTTATGCACAGCTTTGGATCCCAAACTTTATAAGACAAACACCAAATGACAAAGGTCCACATCACATAGGTCCCGACACAATCGTAATTTGGGACTTCAAAACACTACTCTCAAATTTAGATAGGTCTTCCAAACTAAAAACAAGTACAGAACATTCAGAGCTAAAATGTTCTAAGGAAGAACTGGACTCAACGGACATATTCCAACTAACACATAGGGAGTATACCCTTTTCTCATACGGAACCTTCTCAAAATCTATATCATATTATAGGAAAAAATCACAATAAATGCAAAAAATTCCAGATAGTTCATTTTCTCCTCGACTGGGTGGTGATAACTTCTGTCTGTTGGGAGCTAAGTCCTCCTCCTGGCTGTGCACCCTCAGGAAAGAGCCTACCCCGAGAGAAAAGAGGAAGAAGTGTGCAGCTGTCACTGAGAATTCCCTTAGTGTGTCAGTGGATGCATTCAAGGACCAGTTCTCCCTGAAATCGAGTTGAGCTCTGCTACCACTGAAGACTCAGCCCTGCATTCCACAGCAGTAGACACAGTGAGCTGGTTCCCTGTGTGCTCAGAAGCATCCTCAATCTGAAGATGCTCAGGACCAGCAGGGGGAGCTGTAGACTCATCTTTCATCAGGAAAGCAACTGTACTAACTGTAAGAAACATCTGGAGACTGAGGGAGTACTCTGAGACCCTAAGGTTTCCTGTCCTGACCTCAAATAACTGCCCATACCATGCAATACACGTGATACAGCTACTATGACTAGACTCTGAGTGTGAATTCAGCAAAAATCCTTTGTTAAGTAATATTGCACATGCAAGTTCTAGTGTTTACAGGGGAACTTTATTGGAAGGACAAGCATCCATTGTACATACATATAAGATGGTCAAACATTTTCAAACATAAGTTGTCAGACATCCAGTCATCTTAATCACAGCCATCAGCATCAGCATCTGTAAGTCTATCTGTAACAACTTTCCACTGTCAGGAGGTTTATTCTCAACTTCAGTATATGACTGTGGCCTGGGATCTCAGTCCTTGACATTCCGGGACCAGTGTGGAGCTCATGTAGCTCTGCTGTTGGAGAACTGGTCCCAAGGTGTGACACACACAATGCCCTGTGCAGCCCCCAGCTCAGGTGAAGGAGAGAGGGAGAAGCTGGGGATAATCACACTGTATGTCTTTCACCACATTTTGGATTTCATCTCTCATTTTTCTCTGTGTAATTTTTCTAAGAGGAAAGGTGTGTAGTCAAGTTGGGATAACCTAGCCTAATATATGAATTTGTGTCTTGGGAAAAGAATATAGAATAATGTACATTAAGTCCAGACTGCCATCGTTCTCACTCAGGATCCCTAAGGTAGACAAGTTGAGTAGTCCTCATCCCTAAACCACTCCACTGTCCTGCACACGTGAGTTCTGACAATGTTTCATATGATATCCTGATGCATGGGCCCCTCCATCTGTTACCAACTCTCTGGACCTCACCAGGTTCAACTTCAGCACAGATCTTTCTCGTGCTGAAAGCATGAGAGTCCTTCAGTAAGTGTGATGGCCCATGTTTATGTACCTCACCTGTCCTGGTGTTCAGATTTATTCCTAGAACATTTATTTAAAGCTTAAGAACCAGAACAAAAGTAAGCTTTGTAGAATTTCATTTTACTATGGAGATTCGTGAGATTTATGGTGGTTTCTCATAAGCATTCTGTTTCTATATAAAACATGTTTTGTTTCTGGTATACTAGTGAAGGTCTCCCACTATGTGTGTATAGATAGATATGATTGTATCAATGTCATATTACTTAGTAAAACAAGAGAGGACTTGAAGAGGGACAGAGACTTATTGGAAAGCCTGAAAAGGAAACATTGGGGCATACTGGGTATAGATATGATCATACTATGTTTTATACATGGATTAAACTAAAATATAAAATTTGAACTGCAAAATATCAATTTTACATAGTTTTAGAATTTTCATACTCATGCATTCTGTTCTTTGTTTTAATCCCCTCCATAATCTCTTCCCTTCATTTTCTCTCCCCTCCTAGTTTACTCTACTAGACAATACACTTATACTTCATGATGTATTTTTATTCATAGTTCTATGTAAGCATGTGGTATCTAAGAACTACTGATGAGAGTCTCATTTGATACCTGATTTCTGAGATTGCCTTAACTGATGCATTTATCTCGAGTTGCGTCCTAACTGATGTAAATTTCGTATTCCTTGCAGATGCATAACTTCTGTTGAGTTGTTTATAAAAACTTTCTTCTTGATTAGATCCTCAGTTGAAAAAATACAGTTTGTTTCCATAATTTTGTTATTGTGATATTGCTTCAGTAATCAAGGTGTTTACTTGATTTCTGAAGTATATTTGCTTTTTTCATTTGGGAGAATTTTCAGTATACAGGCAAATATTCATTGCATATATTTTAAAGAGGCTGTAAATTCAATACTCAGTAGGTTTTAAATTTCTCATCACCATCAATATCATCACAGCAACCCTCTGTAAATCAATCTGCTAACATTGTCCCAGGCCAAACCACTGTCTCAGGCCTGAAATCCTTTTAGTCCTTATGTGATGATGTTTCTTCCTCAGCATCATCTGATGTCCCTGGGAAGAAGGATGCTATACATATTATCAGAGAGGATTAGGATGGGATCTCAGCATCCTGCTGACTGACACAGGTGTCTGCCATCTTCTGCTTCAGCTGGACTAGGTCCTTATCTAAGAAGCTCCCTGCTCATGAATATGCAAATCAGGTGAGTGTGTGGTGGTAAATACAGGTATGTCTACAACAATAACAGCATATGATCAGTGTCCTCCCCACAGTCACTGAGCACACAGGTCCTCGCCATGGGATGGAGATGGATCATCCTCTTCCTGGTGACAGCAGCTACAGGTAAGGGACTCCAAGTTCCAGACTTGAGAAGGGGCCATGCACTCAGGGGAAAGTGACATCCACTTTGCCTTCTCTCCACAGGTGTCCACTCCCAGGTCCAGCTGCTGCAATCTGAGT
The DNA here is from genome assembly GCF_017639785.1 of Mesocricetus auratus. Classification (NCBI taxonomy): domain Eukaryota; kingdom Metazoa; phylum Chordata; class Mammalia; order Rodentia; family Cricetidae; genus Mesocricetus; species Mesocricetus auratus. Next base: position 4,051,411 of record NW_024429186.1, read on the forward strand.
CTGAGCTGGTGAAGCCTGGAGCCTCAGTGAAGCTGTCCTGCAAGACTTCAGGCTACACCTTCACTAGCTATACTATGCACTGGGTGAAGCTGAAGCCTGGACAGGGCCTTGAGTGGATTGGATGGGTTTACCCTTACAATGGTGATACTAAGTACAATCAGAAGTTCCAGCGCAAGGCCACAATGACTGCAGACAAATCCTCCAGCACAGCCTACATGGAGCTCAGCAGCCTGACATCTGATGACTCTGCCATCTATTACTGTGCAAGACACACAGTGTTGCAACCACATCCTGAGTGTGTCAGAAACCCTGCAGGAGGAGGAAACTGCCCTGCGACTGAGATTATAGAGAGGATCAGCCTGGAGATTTGCCCATAATTCATCACACTGAGTGTCCCTTTGTCACTTCCCAGACTTAGAGGTTGATTTCCGTTGCCCTTAGACCTCACCATACCTTAATCAGCTGTTTAACAGTGGCCTCATCCATGGATATCATTCTTGTTTTTAAAAAGCAAATATAGGCTGGGCGGTGGTGTCGCACACCTTTAATCTCAGCACTTGCGAGGCAGAGGCAGAACTCTGTGAGTTCGAGGCCAGGCTGTACCAACAGCCTCCAAACAATACAGAGTAACCCTGTCTCGAAAAAAACCAAAAAAAATAAACAAATAAAAAGAAAATATAGGACAGACTGCAGCAAATCATCCTGATGTTCATAGCTCTTGCATAGAAGGTTCTGGAAGTATTTTTGGAGTAGCTATGAATGGGCTATAAATTAAATTATTCCCATAAGGAAAAATCAACAGAATGTGGGACAATTAACACCTGTTTTATATCCAATTTTGTTTGTCTAAAGCAAGCAAAGGAAGTTTGTGGCAAGGGGTCCCCTTTGATTTGGAGGTAGCTGCTACATGGATATAATGACAAGAGAGTCCTCACTCTTTGTAGAATTTCCATGACTGCATGTAAGTCAGGGAAAGAGCTTAGGATATTTTGTAAGGGTGGATTAACAACCATCGTTAACAAGGAAGAGTACATAAGAAATAGCAGGGAGGAAGAGAGGTGAGGGAGACAGGGGGGAACAAAGACATAGAGCATTCAGTTGCTTTAAATTAAATTGCTTTTCTGCAAGTGCCACAGAAAAAATAATGTCATAGTCCACAAGAACTCTTAGCTGTAACAAAATTTCTAATAGCTGAATTAATTGGTCAATTAAGCAATTACTTTCCAACTCTCCTTTCTAACTCAGGGCGACTATTATAAGGTGCCTCTTGAGGCATAAACCACAGCCACCAAGAAATTCCTACATCACCAGGCAGAGTAGAGAGACAGGACTGCATAAAACCGCAGCAATACACGCCATGTATTAGATTCCCCTCTGTTCTGTGGTAACCAGAGACTAGGAAAATTAATGGCCCAAATCCAATGATATTCACTAACACAACCCAAACACGAATATGTGGCATATATGTAAAAGCATTTTGTGATGACTTCAGTAATTTGCAAGGAAAAGACTTGTTTATTAATATATTAAACACATCTATCTATCATCTATCTATGTATTCTATAATGAGGATAAAATCTGAGACCTTGTGGATGTTAAACTTACCCACCATGCTGTGTCCAAGCCCAGTTTCAACACTGTAATTGAATACCAAAAATGTTAACTAACACAACCCAAACATCAATATGTGGCATATATGTAAAAGCATTTTGTGATGACATTAGTATTTCATGAGGAAAAATCTCTGTAATATTAATGTTTATTTAATATATATTATACATATCTATCTATCTATCTAAATATGTGTATTCTATAATGAGGATTAAATTTGGGACCTTGTGCATGTTAAACTTTCCCACCATGCTGTCTCCAAGCCCAGTTTCAACACTGTAATTTAATGAATACTTCACTATTCATTCATTTTTACATTAGTTTTTTTTTGGTGAGTCAGCTCCTTGGTGGTCTTTTTGGGGTCTCACAAACTTGGCATAACAATTACTACTGTCCATAAACTTAACACCAGAATCTATTTAACAATCCTCTGAGGCAGAGAGAGAATATTACACAAAGATACTATACATTGAACAATAACATACTCAACAGGCTGTTTCTCAATGTGATTTCCCAAGTGACAAACTGACTCGGGGGACATAAATCAACTTGTTACTAAGTGGACCTTACACATAATAACAAAGGGTTACATAGACTTGAAAAGTTCAGAATTTTCCTTCATGCTTGTGTGCCCATGCATGTTCACAGACAAATTTACAATATAAAACTGTACAACATTCTCATTCCAGAAAAGCATATATTGCAAGCATGTTTGTGTAAGATAAGAACAACAGTGTGCTAAGTTGTGCAAGTACAATTATTTTTAGAGTGAATCTAGTAAATGTCTAAGGACTAAACAACACAGTTCTAGAAACGCTTGTGGGAATACCTTTCTCAAGATGTGCAATTTAAAAGTGGATTCAACTCACGTGAGAAGGACAGTGCAGTTGTGTAGTTATGATTATGTCTCATTTTCTCTCTTAGGTGTCCTGAAAGAGAATGAGGACAGTCTAGATTTCAGGTACTTTCTTCTAAACTCTTCCCAAGATATTAAACCACATATTTGTCTAGGTGTTACCAATATGACTAAATAGCTTATCTTTTAGAAAAATATGCACAGAAAAATTGATACATGAAATCCTAAATTCATCAAAGGACAGATTGTGTGATTATCCCAATTTTCTTCCTCTCTCTCCCCACTGAGGTAGGGCTTCACAGGGCATTGTGTCACAATTTGGGACCAGGGTTCCCACAGCAGAGCTACAAGGATGCAGAAATGTGGCTGGAACTTCATGGACTGAGATCCCAGGTTACCATACAATATTCCATTTGAGAAAACCACTCGCCCAGAATACAGAAGATACAGATAGAATTAGATGCTGCTGCTGACGGATGTGATGACAATGTTAATTTGCAAATGCTTGGGAAACCTGGTTCCTCAGTTAAGTTGTCATGCAAGGCTTCAAGCTATACCTTCATTGGCTACAATATGGGATGGGTGAAAGAGAGGCCTGGACAGGGCCTGGAGTGGATTGGATGGATTGGTACTTCAAGTGGTAATACTGAATATGCACAGAAGTTCTAGGGCAAGGTCACGCTGACTAGAGACATATCCTCCAGCACGGCCTACATGGAGCTCAGCATCCTGACATCTGAGGACTCTGCCACCTATTTCTGTTCAAGACACACAGTGTTGCAACCACATCCTCAGTGTGTCAGAAACCCTGGATGAGCAGGAAGCTCCACAAAAATGGAGATGACAGAATGGACTTGCTCAGAAATAATCATTCTAGAGTTCCCTTCTCTGCCTCCTTGTCAAAGACCTATATTGCTAAAATCAACTTTGCAAAGGACATCTGAGTGTAAAATTGTTCTTTCTCAGGATGCCTCTAGAGGACACCATATCATGAGAAAGTATTGACTTGTGACTCCCTGAATTGACACAGTACTTTAATAAAACAATAAAAAGGGAAACTGTGATGAAGAATTATGATGAAAATACATCTTTATCTTGAGTGCTGGAATATTTTGCAGCAAGATCTGACAATAAAGTATAATACACATTTTGACCTGTGCAATCCAAATCACCAACATTTGTCAGTAAATGTTCGATTTACAGTCTTAAGTCGTATTTGTTATAAATTGTTCTTTTTATATATTTTACTTTTAGGATGCACATTAATGCAACAAGGATATATGTCCATTTATGTTCATGACAGCATTATTTGTAATAGCCAGAATCTGCAATAACATAGATGTCCCAAAACTGAATAATGGTTATTGAACATGTTTTTCATTTATACAATGCTGTATTATTATGCAAAACAAACAAACAAACAATGGAGTCTTGAAATTCACAGGCCAATGTTTGAAGCTAGAAGAAACCATCCTGAGGTAACCTAGTCACAAAAAACAAGCATAGCATGCCCAGTTGCAGAGAGGGAGGAGTGATGAGCAAAGGAGTCAAGACCAGGCTGGCGAAGCCCATAAAAACAGCTGACCTAAACAGGGAGAAGTACATGGACCCCAGACTGATAGTTGGGAAATCAGCAGAGGACTTACCCAGACCCCCTGAATGTGGATGTCAGTTAGGTTTGGGCCATCTATTGGGCCTGTGGTATTGGATCATTATTTACACCTAGCATATGAATGGATGTTTCCCACCCTGATGGTGGAGTCTTGTGTATATGTCAATAAAGCACTGTTGGCCAATAGGGAAGCAAGCTAGGTGGGACTAGGAGTCAAGGAGTATTCTGGGAAGGAGAAACACAGGGAGTTACGATGTAGATGCCATAGGGATCAAAAGTCCAGACCTTTGCTCCGGTAAGTGAAATACTTAGATTAACAATTATGGGGTAAATACTTAAGTCAGAGCTAGCCAATATGAAACAAAAAAGGCCAACAGCTTCATAATTAATACAGCATCTTGTGTGTTATTTGGAGAATACAATGCGGCAGAGCCCAGGAGACTGGTTGGGAAAAAAACCAAAGCGGCTGGCAAGGAATAGGCTTCACTCAACAGGAGCCCATTCCAGATAGAGGGATATTCTCTCAAAATAGACACACAGGGGATGACATAGACCCTACCCCAAATGATATGACAGATTTGAAGGTCCCCATAGAAGGCATCATCCTACTTGGTGAGCAGAAATGGGATGGGTTAGAGAGTTGGTGGGGGCCAGATTATGAGGAAACTGAGAGGCAACTGGGATTGATATGTTCCTAATTTAAAATTTAAAAGTAATGAAATAATTCATAGACTATTGTGAATTATAAGACCTGAAAGTTGTGAGAAAGACTGTAAATCACTATGCCCTGGTCATGAGAAACTATGGCATTATTAACTCCCTGGCAGCTACAGTTGCTTACACTGGACCTGTATGTAAAGATTCCATCGGTAATGAGCGCTGGATAATGGAGGGGCTCTTGTGTGCCTACTTCCCTTCTAGACTGATGATTTCTGACAATTATGGTGAACAGAATATTGATTTTTTAATTGTTTAATTTTTGAACAGGATATTACATTAAGATGTATACTCACTAGGGTACATACCAGGCTTCACTAATTTTAATTCCATAGCTATTTAGACATTCCTTGTTAAAATTAATGTGTCATAAAACAAGTGAAATTTAAATAAACATTTGAAATGATCTTTAGGGAGAAAGTAGGAGGCTGACATGAACAAGAGGAAGGTAAGAGAGGTGTGAATCTTTGAGGTGTAAGTAATTTTCAGAAATAAATTTTAATCAATTGAAACTAACATAAATGGACAAATATTTTTCTTTTCTAATAATATTCTGAGACATCTTTTTAACCCAAATTCTCTCATCAGGACCAGCTCTCATTAGGAAGTGTGCTGCTGTGACTGAGAATACCCTCAGTGTGTTAGTGAAACATTCAAGTACCAGTTCTCCCTGAAGCTGAGCTCTGCTACCACTGAAAACACAGCCCTGAATTACACTTCAGCAGACACAGTGAGCATGTTCCCTGTGTGCCCAGAAACAACCTCAATGTGAGGATGCTCAGGGCCAGCAGGGGGCGCGGCAGACCCAACTTTTACCAGGAAGGAAAATGTAGGAGGTGAGAGAAAAATGTGGAGAGTGAGGGAGTCCTCAGAGATCCTAATATTTCCTGGCCTGACCTCTAGCTGAGACCATGCAATATACATGATATAGCTACTGCAGTCAGACTCCAAATTTATTAGTGTAAATGTTCTTGGTTAAGTAATATTTCCCATATGTATTGAAGTCATTATTTGGGAACCTTTTGGAAGGACAAACGTCCAATGGACATATAGGTAAGAATGTCACACATTTTCACACATGAGGAGTCAGACTTCCAGTCATCAGCATCACAGCCATCGTGGCAGCATCTGTAATTTCAGCTGTAGTTTCTGTCCCCTGGGGGAGGGGTTTGCTCAGCTGGAATAGTTGACTGTGACCTATTGGAAAGCCTGAAAAGAAAACATTGGGGCATACTGGGTATAAATATGACCATACTGTGTTTTATACATGTATTAAATTAAAAATATAAATTATGAACTGCAAAATATCATATTTACATAGTTTTACAATTTTTACACTCATGTATTCTTTTCTTTGTTTTATTCCCCCATAATCTCCTCCCTTCAATTTCTCTCCCCTCCTAGTTTACTCTACTAGACAACACACTTATAGTTCATCATGCATTTTTATTCATAGTTGTATGTAAGCATGCGATATCTAAAAGCTACTGATGAGAGTCTCATTTGATATCTGATTTCTGAGATTGCCTTAACTAATGCATTTATCTCTAGTTGCATCATAACTGATGTAAGCTTCATATTTCTTGTAGATGTATAACTTCTGTTGAGTTGTTTATATAAACATTCTTCTTGATGAGATCCTCTGTTGAAAGATATATAGTTTATTTCTATAATTTTGTTATTGTGGTATTGGTTCAGTAATCAAGGTGTTTACTTGAATTATGAAGTATATTTGCTTTTGTTCATTTAGGAGAGTTTTTTCAGTATACAAGCAAATATTCATTGCATATATTTTAAAGAGGCTGTGAGTTTATTACTCAGTAGGTTTTAAAATTCTCGTCACCGTCAGCATCATTACAGCCACCTTCTGTAAATCCATCTGATAACCTTTCCCAGGTGGAACCACTGTGTCAGTCCTGACATCCTTTGAGATATTAGGTCGTGATGTTTCGTCCTCAGCATCATCTGAGGTCCCTGGGAAGAAGGATGATATACATATTGTCAGAGAGGATTAGGATGGGATCTCAGCATCCTGCTGCCTGACACAGGTGTCTGCCATCTTCTGCTTCAGCTGGACTAGGTCCTTATCTAAGAAGATCCCTGCTCATGAATATGTAAATCAGGTGAAAGTCTGGAGGCAAATACAGGCATGTCTACAACAATAACAGCATATGATCAGTGTCTTCTCCACATTCACTGAGTACACAGGTCCTCGCCATGGGCTGGAGCTGGATCATCCTCTTCCTGGTGACAGCAGCTACATGTAAGGGACTCCAAGTTCCAGACTTGAGGAGGGGTCATGCATTCAGGGAACAGTGACATCCACTTTGCCTTCTCTCCACAGGTGTCCACTCCCAGGTCCAGCTGTTGTAGTCTGAGTCTGAGCTGGTGAAGCCTGGAGCCTCAGTAAAGCTGTCCTGCAAGGCTTCACGGTAGACTTTCACTAGCTATTATATGCATTAGGTATAGCAGAGGCCTGGACAGGGCCTGCAGTGGATTGGATGGATTTATCCTAATAATGGTAATACTGAGTACAATGAGAAGTTCCAGGGCAAGGCCACAATGACTGCAGACAAATCCTCCAGCACAGCCTACATGGAGCTCAGCAGCCTGACATCTGATGACTCTGCTGTCTATTACTGTGCAAGAGACACAGTGTTGCAACCACATCCTGAGTGTGTCAGAAACCCTGCATGAGGAGGAAGCTGCCCTGGGACTGAGATTATAGAGAAGATCATCCTGGAGATTTGCCCATAAATCATCACACTGAGTGTCACTTTGCCACTTCCCACACTTAGAGAGTTTAGTAAACTTTTCAAAAGGACTGAAGGGAATAAGTTAGGTTGATTTCTGCTGTCCTTATACCTCACCATACCTTGATCAGATGTTTAACAGGGACGTTATCCATGAATGTTATTCTGTTTAAAAAAGCAAATATAGGACAAACTGCAGCAATACATCATGATGTTCATAGCTCTTACATAGAATTTTCTGGAAATGATTCTGGAGTAGCTATGAGAGGGCTATAAATTAGATTATTACCATAAGAGACAATTCTATAGAATGTGAGCTAATAATTAATGCCTGTTTCATATTCCAATTTTGTTTTCCTAAAGCAAGCAAAATAAGTTTGTGGGTAGGGATCCAATTAATTTGCGTATAGATGCTACATGGATTTAATAAGAGAGTCCTCAGTCTTTGTAGAACTTCTATGACTGCATGTAATGCAGGGAAAGAGCTTAGGATATTTTGTAGGTGTGGCCAAACATCCATTGTTATCAAGGAAGAATAGATAAGAAGCAGCAGGGAGGGAGAGATGTGAGGGACGGTGATAGAAAGACATAGACAGAGAAACAGAGAGACAGAAAGACACACACAGAGCACAAAGATGAGTGCATATGCATGGGGAATATCTGTCAAGAATTTGATGGGGGATACGATAAAATATATTGTATGAAAAAACAATAAATGTTATAAATTTCTTCATGGTTTTATTACAATGAAAAATCCTGTGCACACATATTAAAGAACAGAAGGGAAACTGAGCCAAATCCCAAGCCTCCGATAACACCCTCTGTCACTCCTTTCCTCACTGGAAAAGGGTAGGAACGAGTTTATTCAGACTTTTTTCTCATGGTCATAGCCATCCCCACTGAAAAACATCTCTCTTTGACTAAAACATTCTCACATTTGGCAAGGGGACCAGTGAGAGTATTCCCACAACAAATAGAAGACAGAGAATAAAGCAAATGAAAAGCTAGTGGAGTACGAAGCTGAAAATTTTCCATTTTATTTGGTTTGGAGTGAGAGAAAATATTCAGAAAAGAAAACTGAATTTTGTATCACTTGGATACAAACCACAGTCCTGTATCATCAGGTGTCTTGGCTGAGAACAAGATTCTTTCTATAGAACTGCTGGGCACTAGGAACCTGAAATCATGCTGAGGAAACATCAACTGAAAATTCCCTAATGCTTTCCTCTTACCACTCCTCTGTTAGCTGAAATTAAAGTGTGAAGATTCCTTTTATGTACTTCTTCCTACAGTTTTTGAATGAATATAAAATGTTATATACATTCAATTTCTTTTTTTTTAAATTTTATTTTCCAGTTTAAATTTAGATAAGAAACAAGGTTGCTTCACAAGTCAGTTCCAGGTCCCTCTCCCATTCCCTCACCTCCTCCCGTGCCCTCCTCCCCCCCCCGTTATCCCCTCATTTCTCCAGGGAGGGTGAGGCCCTCCATGGGGGTGTGCATAGTGTGTCATTTCATATAGGACAGGGCCTAGACCCTTCCCCAAGAGTTCAGGGTGAGAGTGCACCTCACATTGTTCTATGGGAGTCCAAAGTCCGTGTGTATACTTGGGATGGGTACTGATCTGCTGCCCAAGGCTTAATAGATTCCCTAGGCCTCTTCACTGACACCCAGATTCAGGGGGTCTTGATCAGTCCCATGCTGGCTTCCCAGGCTAATGCCTGGGATTCAAGAGTTAATCTTTGTCTGGTCAGCTGTTTCTGGGGGTTAAACCAGCCCAGTCTTAATCCCTTTGATCATCAGTCCTCCCTCTCTGTTACGGGCTTTCTTGAGTTCAGCTCAGTATTTAACCAAGGGAGTCTGCCTCTTCTTCGATCAGCCACTAAATGAAGTTTCTGTTTCCCAGACTCTCTGGCCATAGGATTGTACTCCCCAGATCTATGTCTAAAATCCATATATGAGAGAGTACATGCCATGTTTCTCTTTTTGTGACTGGGTTACCTCACTCAGGATGGTCTCTTCTAGTGTCATCCATTTGCCTGCGAATCTCATGATTCCATTATTTTTTCTGCTGAACAGTACTCCATTGTGTAGATGTACCACATTTTCTCTATCCACTCTTCAGGTGAGGGACATCTAGGTTGCTTTCACGTTCTGGCAATTACAAATAAAGCTGCTATGAACATAGTGGAACAGACATCTTTGTTGCATGAATGGACCTCTTTTGGATATATGCCTAAGAGTGGAGTTGCTGGGTCTTGTGGTAGGTTTATTCCCATTTTTCTGAGGAATCTCCACACTGATTTCCAAAGTGGCTGAACCAGTTGGCACTCCCACCAGCAATGGAGGAGTGTCCCCCTTTCACCACATCCTCTCCAGCATAAATTGTCATTGGTGTTTTTGATTTTAGCCATTCTGACAGGGGTGAGATGGTATCTGAGAGTTGTTTTGATTTGCATTTCCCGGATGGCTAAGGATGTTGAGCACTTTCTCAAGTGCCTCTCAGCCATTTTAGACTCCTCTATTGAAAACTCTCTACTTAGTTCTGCAGCCCACTTTTTAATAGGGTCCTTTGGTGTTTTGGAGACTTGCTTCTTGAGTTCTTTGAAAATTTTGGAGATCAACCCTCTGTCAGATGTGGGATTAGTGAATATTTTTTCCCATTCTGTGGGCTGCCTTTTTGTCTTGCTGACTGTGTCCTTTGCCTAACAGAAGCTTCTCAGTTTCAGTAGGTCCCATTTATTAATTGTTGATCTCACTGCCTGTGCTACTGGTGTTATGTTCAGGAAGCTGTCTCCTGTACCAATTCGTTCAAGGGTACCACCCACTTTCTCTTCTAAGAGGTTCAGTGTGGCTGGATTTATGTTGAGGTCTTTGATCCATTTGGACTTAAGTTTTGTGCATGGCGATAGACATGGATCGATCTGCATTCTTCTACATGCCAGTCTCCAATTATGCCAGCACCATTTGTTGAAGATGCTTTCTTTATTCCATTGTATATTTTTAGCTTCTTTGTCAAAGATCAGATGTTCGTACGTGTGTGGGTTAATACCCGGATTTTCAATTCGATTCCATTGGTCTACCTGTCTATTTTTGTGCCAATACCAAGCTGTTTTCAGGACTATAGCTCTATAATAGGGCTTGAGGTCAGGGATGGTGATGCCTCCGGACGTAGCCTTGTCGAACAGGGTTGTTTTGGCTATCCTGGGTCTTTTGTTTTTCCATACAAAATTGATTATTGTTCTTTCAAGGTCTGTGAAGAACTGTGCTGGGATTTTAATGGGGATTGCATTGAATCTGTAGATTGCTTTTGGCAGGATTGCCATTTTTACTACATTGTTCCTACCTATCCAAGAGCATGGGAGATCTTTCCATTTTCGGAGGGCTTCTTTAATTTCTTTCTTTAAAGATTCAAAGTTCTTACAATACAGGTCTTTCACTCGTTTGGTTAGCGTTACCCCAAGGTATTTTATATTGTTTGTGGCAATTGTAAAGTGTGATGTTTCTCTGATTTCTCTTTCAGCCCTTTTATCATCTGTATATAGTAGGGCTACTGATTTTCTTGAGTTGATCTTGTAGCCTGCCACTTTGCTGAAGGTGTTAATCAGCTGTAAGAGTTCCCTGGTAGAGTTCTTTGGGTCATTGATGTAAACTATCATATCGTCTGCAAACAGTGAAAGTTTGACCTCTTCCTTCCCAATTTGTATCCCCTTGATCCCCCTTTGTTGTCGTATGGCAATAGCTAGAACTTGAAGTACCATGTTGAAAAGGTATGGAGAGAGTGGACAGCCTTGTTTTGTTCCTGATTTTAGAGGAATTGTGTTGAGTTTCTGTCCATTTAGTTTGATGTTGGCTGTAGGTTTACTGTATATAGCTTTTATTATGTTTAAGTATGTCCCTGTTATCCCAGATCTCTCCAAGTCCTTTATCATGAAGGGGTGTTGGATTTTGTCAAAAGCTTTTTCAGCATCTAGTGAGATGATCATGTGATTTTTATTTTTCAGCTTGTTTATATGGTGGATTACGTTGATGGATATTCGTATGTTGAACCATCCCTGCATTCCTGGGATGAAACCTACTTGATCGTGGTGAATGATTGTTTTGATGTGTTCTTGGATCCGATTTGCCAGTATTTTATTGAGTATTTTTGCATCAATGTTCATGAGGGATATTGGTCTGATCGGGGATCAAGGTTATTGAAGCCTCATAGAAAGAGTTTGGCAAAGACCCTTCTGCTTCTATTGTGTGGAACACTTTGAGAAGAATTGGTATAAGCTGTTCTTTGAATTTCTGGTAGAATTCTGCACTGAGGCCATCTGGACCTGGGCTTTTTTTGGTTCGGAGACTTTTGATGACAGCTTCTATTTCCATAGGGGTTATAGGTCTATTTAAATTGCTTATCTGTTCTTGATTTAGTTTTGGCAATTGATAGCTGTCCAGGAAGTCATCCATTTCCTTTAAATTTTCGAATTTTCTGGAGTACAGGTTTTCAAAGTAAGACCTAATGATTCTCTGGATTTCCTCAGAGTCTGTTGATATGTCCTCCTTTTCATTTCTAATTTTGTTAATTTGTATGTTCACTCTCTGCTGTTTGGTAAGTTTGGACAAAGGTTTGTCTATCTTGTTGATTTTCTCAAAGAACCAACTCTTCGTTGCGTTGATTCTTTGTATTGTTTTCCTGGTTTCTACTTTATTGATTAAGCCCTCAATTTGATTATTTCCTGGCGTCTACTCCTCCTGGGGGAGTGTGCTTCTTTGTGTTCTAGAGCTTTCAGCTGTGATGTTAATTCTCTGGTATAACTGTTCTCCTGCTTCTTCATGTGAGCATTTAGCGCTATGAACTTCCCTCGTAGTACTGCTTTCAAAGTGTCCCATAGGTTTGGGTATGTTGTGTCTTCATTCTCATTGAATTCGAGGAAGTCTTTTATTTCTTTTTTTATTTCCTCTTTGACCCAGGGATGGTGCAGTGGAGCATTATTCAATTTCCATGAGTTTGTAGGTTTTCTGCAATTTGTGTTGTTGTTGAATTCTAATTTTAAAGCATGGTGGTCTGATAAGATGCGTGGAGTTATTCCAATTTTTTTATAGCTGCTGAGGTTTGATATGTTGCCAAGTATGTGGTCGATTTTTGAGAAGGTTCCATGTGGTGGTGAGAAGAAGGTATATTCTTTTTTATGTGGATGAAATGTTCTATAGATATCTGTTAATCCCAGTTGGGTCATTACTTCTATTAGCCCTTTTGCTTCTTTGTTGAGTTTCTGTTTGGTATTCCTGTCTAGTGGTGAGAGTGGTGTGTTGAAATCTCCCACTATAACTGTGTGGGGCTTTAGATGAGATTTAAGTTCTAATAATGTTTCTTTAACGAATGTGGATGCCTTTGTATTTGGGGCATAGAAGTTCAGGATAGACACTTCATCTTGGTGGGTTTCACCTGTGATGAGTACGTAATGACCTCCTTCATCTCTTTTGATTGATTTTATTTTAAAGTCCAGTTTGTTAGATATTAGGATTGCTACCCCTGCTTGTTTTTTGGGTCCATTTGATTGAACAATTTTTTCCCAACCTTTAACTCTCAGGTAATGTCTGCTTTGAGGGTGAGGTGTGTTTTTTGTATGCAGCAGAAGGAAGGGTTCTGTCTTCGAATCCATTCTGCTAGTCTGTGTCTTTTTATGGGTGAGTTAAGGCCATTAATATTGTGGGATATTAATGACCATTGATTGCTTATCCTTCTTCGATTTGCAATGGTTGTTGTTGGTGGAATTATGTGTGGAATTTCACCCCTTTGTTCTTTTGGTTGTTGGTAGAGAGGGATTCCCTAATTCCTATGTTTTTCTGGTTCCAGCCAACGAGACCAGGTAACCAGAGGAGCCAGGGAGACCAGGGGCGTAGCTGTTCCGGATCAGGTTCAATAGGACCCATCATAGTGTCCATGGGAACAGGTAGGAGGCTAAGCGCTCCAGATTCCTGTTCTTCTTCTCCACCCACGGGACCAGCACTTGGACAAGGAATAGAAGAACTACCAGATTATTGGACTTGCTAGCACCCACCAAAAGGGAACTCTGGTCCCCAGACCAGTAAGGGGCTCTTTCTGCACTCACTAGAAGAAGAGATGGGAAAGAGACAATACAAAACACACTCAGCAACAGAAAAACAAATATGACACCGCCAGATTCTAGAGACTCCACACCAGCAAGACCCCAACATTCCAATGCTAACGAAGCAGAAGAGAACGACCTTAAAAGCAGTTTCATGAAAATGATAGAGGCCCTAAAAGAGGATATAGGAAAATCCCTCAAAGAAATGGAAGAAAAAACAAACCAAAAAAATGCAAGAAATGAAAAAAAAACAAAACAATACAGAGAAACCCTGTCTCGCAAAACTAAAAAAAAATGCAAGAAATGGAAGAAAAAACAAACCAAAAAATGCAAGAATTGGAAGAAAAAACAAACCAAAAAAGGCACGAGATGGAAGAAGAAACGAAGCAAAAAATGCTAGAAATGGAACAAAAAGCAAACCAAAAAATGCAAGAAATGGAAGAACAAACCCTTCTAAGTCTTACATGGAAATGTACAGCCAACCCATGATACACATGCTCAGTTAGCACACAGAATTAACCCCCATCCAAACTTCCCTAAATTATTGTTACTTCTCAAATTTGAAAATACTATCTAGAGTTGGGAACAGATATGCATGTACAAATTTATTCATATACCAGGTGTTGTTAGTTTTCTGTCCCATGTACAGGTTGAGGTTAGGAAATTGCTTTATAAAGCAGTTGTGAGTTCTGTCCATCATGTGTGCTTCTCTGGTTACTCCATTAATCACAAGTGGTCATACCAAAAGCTACATCTAACAGACCCTAGAGAAAGGACTAAGTTCATGGAGAAAAACTTTGAGGCACAGCTCCTCATTCATACTTGAAATCTCTGTTCAGCATCACCAGGTCCATTACCAAGAACATGAGTAAGAGTCATGGTGAGAGTCTGTATATGAGAACTTAAAAAAGCCTGTTCTCAGAAGCAGCAGGGGGCACTGTGGATCCATCAACCTCTAAGAAGTAAAGAACCACAGAAGCAGGTAATGTTGCTGTGCAATCAGGAGATTTAAACAAACTCTGTTCATTTCATTGTCAGTGTCAATATATTCAGAGCCCAAGGAGTAGTTGACATCAGAGATCTCCATGCTACAACATGGGAGATATTATTCGTTAAATAAAATCCATAATGAGGTCAACAAAATTTAGAATGGATTCACACAGTTGCTGGATAAAACAATAATTCTTGAAAGAATTATCAGGAAATGTTAAGGGTATTTGAGATCGGGATCCTGAGCAACATTTTGGGAAAAGTGTCCCAATTAGGGCAAGAGGTGTGCACATTTCTGCTGATCACTGCTGTGGAATGGACAGCAGCATCCAAAGCTCTGTCCCAGTATGGTCAAAATAGTCCTCTGCATCATAAATATGTTTAACTGTAAGGAGGTTCAGATGACCACTGAACTCTTGAAGTATAGTTCACTTTAATGAACATGGATTTGGTGACTGGATTCTCACTGGGAAGGAAGTGCTCTGTCCAAACAGGTTCTCGTGTGAAAGAGGGAGAAATGGCAAAAAGCTAGAAATCCATGTGTGATTTAATAAAAAAACTCTTGATACTTTGATATCCACTGCACCAGATGTGCACATACCGTAACTGTAATACTGCTTTAATTAAGGAATTAAACTAATATTATCTATTTATATTCTTCAAGGTCTGAGAATTTTGTGAATTTTAAGAGGAGAATGTCTCCATTGTATTTAAGTAGGTAAGCACTCTTGTCAATTTCAGCCTATGATAGTCATCAGAATCCCATGGACTGGAGTATGAAATGCAGCTTTATAGAAAGAGATTGTGAAATGTCCAGATAATACCATCCAGTACTCTGAATTGTAGGGATGAGTCCTTGTCTATAAGGAGAAGAGGTGAATTTCTGGTATCAGAATTTACACATAAACTAAATGCATGTTTGGTTGTTTGTCTACTCCACGCATACATTGAATCCAGTTACTCACGTTATCAACATATACCATGCTCTCCTCACAGGAATCACCTAGCAGTACCATCATTTTTCAATCCAAGTGCTTGAGAATTTTGAATTATGAGTTTGTAGTTACAGTTTATCTAACACCTGCTCTCTCTATAGTGCTTTTCACCTAGCGTGTTACAATGATGATCAGGAAGACCAAGACATGCCTACAGAACTGATTGGAAACATTAAATAGGCTCTCAATTTGACTATATCTGAACTCTTGAATTTTGAATGTAAGGAAGTAGTTCAGAGAAATGGTATAAGGGCATTGATGTACTCTAATACAACTTTGCAATAATATTTCCTAATTTTTAAGTCATTATTTGAGAGGGAGAGTTAATCTGTATTTACATAAACTTGTTGGATTATATTGAAGGATTTTATTTTTTACACTACATCCTCCTCACTTGTCTTCATTTTCCCCTTGGAACCAGAAATAATTCAACTACATCTGAAATAATTAAGAAAAATTTTTATATTCACTACCACTCATATCACAGAATAAAACAGAATACCACAGTTTTATGTCCTCCATGAACAAGGAGTCTGAACCCAACATCATTGTTCCTGATTAGAAATGAAGTTCTTTCTTCAGAAGAATCTGTTGCCTGTCTTCCCTACATTCAGGCATCAGTGAACCTTGCATCTCTGATCCTTTGTATCTGTCACACAAAGTTGATATCCAGGGGAAGATGTCACTCTGGATATATGTTTTTCTTATTTGTTGATGAATAAGACACTGTTTGACCAATAGAGGAAGGAAGATAGATTGGGACTAGGAATCTACGAGAATTCTGGGATTGTTAGGCAGAGAAAGATCACAGAAAGATGCTGTACAAGACCTGATGTTACACCCCCAGGGACTACGCAGACCTGAGGGAAGGGTAAGGATGCACTTCCTCAGAAAAGTTTAGGATTTGGTCCTCAACATACTTTGCCTGATTCATGTGTCCTCAGCCACGTTTTTCTTCAGCTGTACTAGGTCTGTATTTAAAGAAATTCACTGCTCATGAATATGCAAATCATGTAAGTCTATGGTTGTAAATACAGGGATGTCCACATCACCAACAACATATGTTCAGTGTCCTTGTACAGTCACTTAGTACACAGGTCCTCACCATGGCATGGAGCTGCATTATTTTCTTCTTGGTATCAGTAATTACAGGTAAGTTATTTCCAATTCCAAACATGAGGATGAGGCAGGGACTAAGGTGACATTGATGTCTACTCTGCATTTCTCTCTCCAGGTGTCCATTCCCAGGTCAAGCTGCAGCAGTCCGGTTCTGAACTAGGGAAACCTGGGGCCTCAGTGAAGCTGTCCTGCAAGACTTCAGGCTACACATTCACAGATCACTATATTTCTTGGGTGAAGCAGAAGCCTGGAGAAAGCCTGCAGTGGATAGGAAATGTTTATGGTGGAGGTGGTGGTACAAGCTACAATCAAAAATTCCAGGGCAAGGCCACACTGACTGCAGATAAAATCTCCAGCACAGCCTACATGGAGCTCAGCAGCCTGACATCTGAGGATTCTGCCATCTATTACTGTGCAAGACACACAGTGTTGCAACCACATCCTGAGTGTGACAGAAACCGTGGAGAAGCAGGAAGCTGCCCTAGGCCTGAGATGACAGAGAAGATAATCCTGGGTGTTTATTCAGAAATATTGAATCTGAGTGTCCCTTTGTCACTTTGCACATTCCTACCAGTTTTTCACATGAGTTGATACTGGTTTAGGATGCCTCAGTGTACTCCATACCTTGACAATTTGTTCACCAGTGACTACCTCTCTTGACACAATTCTTCATTAATAAAACAGTAAATTTGAAAATTGTGATGATGCATTATGGTAAAAATATGTCCGGATTCTATGAGCCTGAGACTTTTGTTGGTGTAGCTTTTAAAAAATCTGAAATATGAATTTGACCAATAAAGTCCAAGTAATAAAATCTTGGTAAACAAAATTATTTTCATAGTCTCAAATTTCACGTGACATCAGGGGTATCATTAACTCTGTGTTGTTTAGCTGAAGATTCAGTCTCTTAGAATGTGATATACATATGAAAATGCATTGCCACACAAGTATAATTCCTGTAAGTTTGTCAAAAAATTATTATATTATTTTTCACAAAACAATAAATTCAGTGTGTTTACATGTACAAAGTGGTAGGTTCTTAGAGCTTACATTATTACCTGGTCC
Organism: Mesocricetus auratus; assembly: GCF_017639785.1. Taxonomy (NCBI): domain Eukaryota; kingdom Metazoa; phylum Chordata; class Mammalia; order Rodentia; family Cricetidae; genus Mesocricetus; species Mesocricetus auratus. The sequence goes on from NW_024429186.1 coordinate 4,069,223, forward strand.
CATATTTACTTGCTTCCCAGGGTCAGTTACCTGCCCCACATTCTCAAGTCTTTATAGAACATGGACCTCTACTGATACACCATCAATAGCCAGAGGGCGTTGGATACCTGGTGGTCACCTTTATCCTACAGAGAGTTTGAATTTTGCTCTGGTAGAGTTCTTGTAGACACTGCCTAGTACTTGGGGTCACTGTGATAGTTAGATGCAACAACACTAAAAAAACTGGGTTTCATGAATCTGGAAAAAATTGAGGCACAGCTCCCCATTTATCCTTGAAATATCTATTCAACATAACCAAAGACAATGAAGAAAGAAGGAAGAGCCATAGTTTGGGCACTGTGTGTCAGCCCAGAGACAAATGTATAATTGTGGTTTCTCCAAATCAGCAGGAAGCACTGTAGATCCACCAGTACCTAAGAAATAAATGGCAGCTGAAGTTGGTATTAAAGTTGTGCACTTGGCCGGGCAGTGGTGGTGCACACCTTTAATCCCAGCACTCAAGAGGCAAAGGCTGGAAGATCTCTGTGAGCTCAATACCAACCTGGTTTACAAGAGCTAGTTCCAGGGTAGCCTCCAAACCACAGTGAAACCCTGTCTCGAAAAACCAAAAAATAAATAAATAAATAAAAATGAAAGTTGTGCACTGGGGACATTCCAACAGCCTGTATGGATTTCATTGCCAACACCATTACATTAAGAGACTGTGGTCTAGATAGGAGAGAAGACCTTCAGCCTATTGGCTCCATCTGCTTCCCTTTAGGAACTATCATTGCATGTTATTCATGATATTGAAATTAGAGCAAAATAGACAGGAGTCAGCTGATGCCCCACAACATATAGTTTTGCTTTAATATTTGTAGCAAGAATGCATATATTTATACTTTCATAGAAACCAAGTTATACAGATGTAATTGGATTTTCTCTGTCCTGGAATCATATTATAAATCCATCCTTCATAAATGAAAACATTCAACTCCTATAAAGCTTTATTAACACCAGCTCTGTCACAGAATAAGAGGAAAATTGTCCTGGAATAGGAGAGATACACAGGCAGAGAGAGAGAGAGAGAGAGAGAGAGAGAGAGATGAGAGAGAGAGAGAGACAGAGAGAGAGAGACAGAGAGACAGGGACAGAGAGACAGAGAGACAGAGAGAGACAGAGACAGACAGACAGAGACAGAGACAGAGTTGTCTAAGGACATGTACTTCCACCCATGAGGAATCTTGTCTAAATACTGTCCTTTCCTCCCCAAACTGGAGGACAGGAAATAAATTGACTTACAGCATGCATTTGCTGGTTTCTACTTACTTCTCCATGTAATACATTTTATATAGTTGTTCACCAATCTGTGAGTACTAAGGTGCTGCCTCCTCGCTCTGTTGAATCTGTATCTGAATGTGCCATATTGATATGGGCACTACAGTTGAGGTGAAGACTTACTGTGTTTCTCTGACCTCAGGTTCTCTGCTCCAGGTGTAGCCTGATGAAGGCAGAAAAGATCCTTCTCTGTCCTGTTATTATTTTATTAAATTGGCAACTTCTAGAGTTGAATCATACTGACACCATGGGGGAGCCTCTTTTTTAGAGGAACACTAAAAGTAATATTGGCACAATATTGAATCCATCTCTGAAACATTCAATCAGCATCTCACATTAAATATCCATTTATCCCTACAACTGAGTTCTTTGAGCACTGAAGTTGCAGGTATGTGTTACTACTCAAGGCAGACAGTGCAGTTTCATTGTAAACAATGACACATCCACCTGCATGGGAGCTCCTAAACAGCAGTAGGTGCAGTGGAGCCAAGAATCCCCAGAAGAGAGATGAAGTTGATATGTAGGGTGATGGGGGAAGTTCTGTGTATATGTCAATAAAGCACTGTTGGCCTATTGGGAAGGAACATAGTTGGGACTAGGATTCCAGGAGAACTCTGGATAGGAGAAACACAGAGACTCATGATGTAAACGCCATAGGGATAAGAAGCTCAGAAACTTCTCTGGAGGGTAATGTTTATCCTCTCTGTTTTCCTTTCTTGAGTCTACTAGCTGACCTTCACCTGATATGATTGATATGTGATGCTTACATTCTCCAGTTGAGTGTAGATTATTTGTTAAACACTTCACAGGCTTATATATTCTTGTATATTTTAATCAGTTTTTATATATTTTATGATGTAACTGAAGAAAATTAATACAAGTTATTCTGGTCATTGATAGTCCTTTTCCAACGCCTTCTAGATTTTCCCCATCTCCCCATTCAGTGAACATCCCACCATTTCTTTCTGTTTGTAGAAAGCAAGGGAGTTAAAAACAAGAAGGATCAAAACATCAGGCATTAAAAAACTAAGAAAATAAGGATGCCACACACACAAAACCCATAAAAACATACAACTATGCAACCATGAGATACAGGCAAAAGTGCAGTAAGATATAAAGGAAATGCACAAACAATGTGTTATGAGTGAAAATATAATAAAAGGTGTCATAAAGTTAAATTTCCATTAATTATCTATTGTTGCACTTGTGCCTACCCTTAAATGGGTTAATACGCCCAAAGAGACTGGAGAACAATAGATTTTCCTTTGCAAGCAAGGGTCAGTTGTAGAAACTTCCTGGTTAGGGATGACTGCCTGTGTCCATGTCCCTCCATCAACACTGAGAACCCATATGGCTTGACTTGGCTCAGGCTCTGTGCAGGTTTTCACAGTCCCTGTAAGTTCATTATGCATGAGTCAGTCCTGTTGTGTGAAGAAGACACTGTCTCCTTGGGGTCATCCAACTCTTCTGGCTCTTACAATCTATTCAGCAGAGACAGCTGATCTGAACAGGGGAGAGCTCTGGACCCCAGACCGACAGTGGGGAGGCCAGCATGGGACTGATCTGGACCCCACAAATGTGAGTGTCGGTGAGAAGGCCTGGGCAACCTATGGGGCCCTGAGCTGTGGATCAGTGTCTATCCCTGGTATACAAACTGTCTTCGTATGCCTATAGCACAAAGAGAGATGATCTCTCAGCCTGGACTCTTAGGGCAGTGCATGGACCCTACCAAGAGTAAAATGACAGACTCTAGATATCCCCTATGTGGAAGGATTTGGCAATAGGGTGCGAGGGAGGGGGAAGGGAAGTGCGGGAGGAGG
>NW_024429186.1:4072382-4139688 GCF_017639785.1 Mesocricetus auratus
AAACTGCCCAATCACTAGATGTGGCTGCCAAGGTCTGAACTTGTGCAGCAGTATAAGGCACAATCAAGGAATCAGGATCCCTGCCAAAATGTGTAACAGCTGCTTTTATTCCGCGAAGCGCGAGCTGTGCAACAGCATCAGGGTACCAGTCAATAATCTTAGCAGGGGAAGCATTTGGATGAATCCAAAGTAATGGTCCATGTTGCCACAGGACTGCAGTTGGCAATTGAGCTGTCTTAAAAACACACAGATTAAAAGGTAGTGACTCCTCAATACGTTGTAATTGTGCTTCCTGTAAGGCCTCTTCCACCATCTGTAAGGCTCGGTGGGCGGCAGGGGTAAATTTTCTGGGTGAGGAGATATGAGGCTCACCCTCCAGGAGATCGAAGAGGGGTTTTAGATCAGCAGATGGAATTTTTAAAAAGGGCCTCAACCAATTTATATCTCCCAGAAGTTTCTGAAAATCATTTAATGTTTGTAAGTGGTCTTTGCGAATTTCTATTTTCTGAGGAACTATATTTTTGGGAGTAATCATTGAGCCCAAAAAGAGGCCTGTATCTGCAATTTGAACCTTTTCTGAGGCAATCTCTAATCCCCACTGTTTTAATTCAGCCACCAGCATGGGGAAAGCCTTTTGTAAAACATCTAACTCTTTGTGACAAATAAGAATATCGTCCATATAATGGATAACGATTAAAGATGTAAATTGCTTCCTAATTGGCTCCAAAGCCTCCTGCACATACAGCTGACATATTGTTGGGCTATTGGCCATGCCTTGCGGCAGTACCTTCCACTGAAATCTCTTGTCTGGTTCCATATGATTAAGAGAAGGGATAGTGAAGGCAAACCTTGGTCTATCCCGTGGGTAAAGTGGAATAGAGAAGAAACAATCCTTAATATCTATAATAATAAGCTTCCAATCTTGAGGAAGTGCAGAAAGCAAAGGAAGGCCTCTTTGAACAGGGCCAAAAAGATGCATCTGATTGTTAATGGCCCGCAGGTCGTGGAGTAATCTCCACTTCCCAGATTTCTTCTTAATAACAAAAATTGGTGTATTCCATGGGGAGGTAGAAGGCTCTAGATGCCCCAGCCGTTCCTGTTCTTGCACTAATCTTGTGACAGCCTCTAATTTTTCAGAGGATAGAGGCCATTGAGAGACCCATAACGGCTCCTCTGTTTTCCATGGTATGGGTCGTGAAGCCTCAACGGCCCCTAAATAAAACCCAGTCCTTTTCTACCCCGATTTCCGTGTTGCGTAATGGGTTTTATTCTGCCTTGTTCTTGCCTACCCAAGCCTCTACCGTTTGTATACCCCATCTTTGCCATAATGGCTGATGCCTGGGGGAGTATTCATTAGTTAGGGTCATGCCCATGGCTTGTAACACATCCCGTCCCCATAAATTTACAGGGAGTGGCAACACATAGGGGGTAAAACATCCCTGTTTGCCCTCAGCATTCCGCCAGGTTAAGGCTGAGGCACTGATGGCAGGAGAGGACTGGTATCCAAGACCTTGTAGAGAATGAGATGAAACAACAGTGGGCCAAGACTTCGGCCACCAATGGAGTGAAATAATGCTTTTGTCTGCTCCCGTATCCATTATCCCTTCAAATTCTTTTCCATTAATTAACAATTTTATTGTAGGTCTCTCATTTAGGGGTATAGCCAGATAGGCTGAATCACTTCCAGAAGATCCCATAGCCCTTTTTTGTAAAGTGTAGGTTTCTCCATCCCCGAGGGAGGGCAGCAACACCAGTTGTGCAATTCTATCTCCCTGCTTTATAGAAAATACACCCCGAGGGCTAGAACAGAGAACTTGAATCTCCTCTTTATGATACGGGTCAACAATTCCAGGATATATAATGAGTCCCTGTAAAGTTAAGGAGCCACGGCCCAGAATAAGCCCAATGGTGGCAGGGGGCAAAGGTCCAGGGGAATGGACTGGGACCGGTTGAACATTCATTTGGGGCATGAGTAAGAAGTCGGAGGCGGCACGCAAGTCCATTCCGGGGGTTCCTCGGAAACCTCTACTTCCTCTTGATTGCTTTTCTGAAATTGGTTCCCATATTTCTGAGGGCCCTGGGACCATGGGCCCCGTGACCCGTTTTTTGATTGGGGTACCTTGGGTTCTTCAATAGGGGGCAGAAGCCTCCCTTTACATCCCGGACTGACCTGCATTCGCTAGCCCTATGATAACCTTTACCACAACGATGGCAAAGCTTCGATTCTCTTGTTCTTTCAGGGGCTTGACAATCTTTCTTAAGGTGCCCCATTCTCCCACAATTAAAACAAGCTTTTCGATTAGATAAATCTCTATACCTGTGCGTTTGTAAAATGGCGGCAGCTAGTCCTGCATTGGTTAGGGGTCCCCCAGCTCCCTGCACACTCTGAGCCAATCTTGTAAACCTTTGCTTTTGCGAGGGGCGATAGCCGCTCGACATTCCTGGGTTGCTTGTTCATAGACAAGTTGCTCAATCAGGGGCATAGCTTGTTCTGAATCACCAAAGATGCGACTGGCGGCCTCTGTCATTCTGGCCACAAAGTCTGAAAATGGCTCTTGGGGTCCTTGGACAATCTTTGTAAGGTGTCCACTGGACTCTCCCCTTTTGTGAGGGCCTTCCATGCTTTAATAGCGGCGGCCGACACCTGACCATAGACACCCCAGATGTAGTTGGTTTGATTAAGGGCATGTTGACCCTGACCTGTCAGCATTTCAAATGTCCACTGCCTCTGATTCTCATCTTCAGCCGTGGCATTAACTCTAGCTTGTGCCTGGGCTGCATCATACCAGAGAGCCTTCCATTCCATGTATTGTCCCATGTTGGGAAGCACTGCTTTCACTGTCGTCTGCCAGTCAGTGGGAGTCATGGCAAAATTAGCAAGCCTTTCCACCTGTAATGTGGTAAAGTTAGCATTGACCCCATAATTACGAACGGATTCGGCCAATTCTTTGATTTGATTGTAATCTACAGGGGTATGTACTCTTCCGCCTTCCACATTCTCGAATACTGGAAAAGCCATTTGTATTTTTCTCCGTTCCTCTAAAGGTAAAAAGGAGTCAGTACCAGTATTCAGCCGAAGCTCATACTGCGGAGGCGCTGAGGGGCGTGAGCCCGCCGGATTTATAGGCGGTGGCCTCACATTCATTTTTGTTTTCAGTGGCCGGTGTCTATCAGGGTGATATCTTTCTTCCTCATACCGTGCCACCTCCTCCTCTAGACCACCTTCTTCGCTAGAATACAGAGTGTCAGAATCAGAATTATCTAGCTCCAAGGCTTCTAGCTCTACTGTAGGGTATAGACTAGATTCTGGCTTTTTCTTTTTCTTAGATTTGTTAGGGGGTGAATGATCACTCCCTTCTCTCTCTCCCCCTTTCTTAACTTCTCGGGGAGGGCCTTTTTTCTTAGACATGTCTTTCCTTTTGCGAGCTCCCATTCTCTCACTCCGTTCAGTTTCTGACATGCTATCCTGAACTTCCTCTAAGGTTCCCTGACTTTCTATTATAGCAGGGTGACAGGCCTCATCCTCCAAGCAGTTTTTAACTAGCTTCCAAATGGCTTTGGTACCTAAGTGGAGATCTCCTTCTGCATGCTTCCTGTCTAGTTCTTTACCTAGCTTGTTCCATGAGGCCACAGTGAGGGACCCGGAACAAGCATACCATGGTGCCACTCTATCTACCTCCTTCACAAAATTTTGAAGTGTTCGTGGTGCAATTTTAAGATCTCTTTGTTTTAGCACAGTCTGTAGGGCAGTAACCACTGACTGTGACAACCCCATCGCGCTAGCGGCTTATCTAAAAAACGGCGCTCAACTCCGTTACCAGACTGACAGCACCAGACTGACAGCACCAGACTGATAGCACCAGACTGACAGCACCAGACTGACAGCACCATACTGACAGCACCGTTCTGTCAGCACCAGCCACGATGAAGGAGAAGGACAAACAGGACTAGCACCAAAGCCTCCACTGACCCGTCCCACGGTGATGATAAACTAAGGCCAAAGTCGAGAAAGGGGGTGTTCAGGATAAAGCATACCTCTCTGAACTTACGTCCCTGCAGTTCTGAATCCGCCCCGTCTTCCGAGGGGTCTCCCGCGGCGCCGGCGATGTTGAAGAGTTCCCGGGTTTCGGCACCAGATGTCCCGCGCTACCGTCTCGCCAGCAAGAACAACGCAGAACACTCGGATCCTTCTGCAGTAAAGCTTTAATGCATCTTGAGAGATAGATGATCAGCTTCTTAGAGGGAGACCCCAAGCTAAGAAACCCAGCCCCTTATATAAGCCTAGGAGCTCCGAGTGAGACGTGTAGAGCTGGGATTGGTGGTTTGCACATCACCCCAGATGACGCCACGGGAGAGGCACAGCTTAAACGGTTAACTCCAACTGACAGCAGATGTCAGCGCCATCTTCTAACGGCAATAGCGATAGCGAGGGCGGCTCCTCACATCTCAACATATGACAATGTAATCCACCATATAAACAAGCTGAGAAAGAAAAATCACATGATCATCTCACTACATGCAGCAAAAGACTTTGACAATATCGAACACCACTTCATGATAAAGGACTTGGAGGGATCTGGGATAACGGGAACATACCTAAACATAATAAAAACTATATACTGCAAACTAACAGCCAACATCAAACTAAATAAACAGAAACTCAATGCAATTCCTCTAAAATCAGGAACAAAACAAACTCGCACACTCTCTCCATACCTTTTCAATATGGTACTGGAAGCTCTAGGTAGATCCATTGACAAGAAAAGGAGATCAAGAGGATATAAATTGGAGAGGAAGAGGTCAAATTTTGACTATTTCAGATGATATGACAGCTTAAATGAATGACCCAAAGAACTCTACCAGGGAACAATTACAGCTGATTAACACCCTCAGCAATGAGGCAGGCTACAAGATCAACTCGAGAATATCAATACCCCTACTATATAAAAACGACAAAAGTTCTGATAAAGAAATCAGAGAAACATCACCCTTTACAATTGCCAGAAACAACATAAAATACTACTTTGAGTTTATGCTAACCAACCAAGTGAAAGACTTTTATCACAAGAACTTTGAGTCTTTACAGAAAGAAATTAAAGTAAGCCTCAGAAAATGGAAAGATCGCCCATGCTCTTGGATAGGTAGGATCAATGTAGTAAAAATGGCAATCCTGCAAAAGCAATCTACAGATTCAATGCAATCCACATTAAAATACCAGCACAATTCTTCACAGACCTCGAAAGAACAATAATCAAATTTGTATAGAAAAACAAAAGACCCAGGATAGCAAAAATAACCTTACTCAACAAAGCAACATCTGGAAGCATCACCATCCCTGACCTCAAGCTCTACTATAGAGCTGTAATCATGAAACTAGTTTGGTATTGGCACAAAAATAGACAGGTATACCAATGGAATTGAATTGAACTCCCCGATGTTAACCCATACATGTATGAACAACTGATCTTCGACAAAGAAGCTAAATATATACAATGGAAAAAAGAAAGCATCTTTAACAAATGGTGCTGGCATGACTGGATGCTGGTATGTAGAAGAATGCGGATAGATCCATGTCTATCACCATGCACAAAACTTAAATCCAAATGGATCAAAGACCTCAACATAAATCCAGCCACACTGAACCTCTTAGAAGAGATAGTGAGTTCAACAATTAACACATGGTACCTCCTGAAATTGAGAAGCTTCTGTAAGGCAAAAGACACAGTCAACAAGACAAAAACACAGCACACAGAATTGGAATTGATATTCATTAATGAAGGAGGACAGTGTGCCGCCATTACCCATGTGACTTATTAGAGGTGCACACATATGCCGTATTAAAAGAGCTGTTTTCCGCACCACTAACCACACCCACTTTAGGCGTGACTAAAGACATATATGGACATAGGCGGTGAACTACGTCATTTGCCAGGCCCACTTTTGGGCATGGCTAGGGCGTTACAGAGGAAGGTATAAAAGACTGAACAACAGAAGACTAGCTCTCTTTTTTGGCTTTCAGGCTTCCATTTCGGCGGGAAACTACTCAGCTTATCTGGGTAACTTGTTTGTCTCTTGTAATTTCTACAATAAATACTTATTTTTACTTTCAGTAAGAGTGCCGTTTCTTGTTGCAGCATCACACTAACACCTCATCTGACAGAGGAATGATCTCCAAAATTTACAAAGAACTCAAGAAGCAGGTCTCAAAAATAGCAAAGGATCCAATTAAAAAGTGGGCTACAGAAATAGAAAATTCTCAATAGAATAGTCTAAAATGGATGAGAGGCACTTGAGAAAGTGCTCAACATCCTTAGCCATCTAGGAAAGGCAAATCAAAACATCTCCGAGATACCATCTTACTCCTAACATAATGGCTAAAATCAAAACACCAACGAAAATTTATGCTGGAGAGGTTATGGTGAAAGGGGAACACTCCTCCATTCCTGGTGGGATTCCCAGCCTGTTCAGCCACTTTGGAAATCAGTATGGAGATTCCTTAGAAAAATGGGAATAAACCTACCACAAGATCCAGCAACTCCACTCTCAGGCATATCCAAAAGATTTTCATTCATACAACAAAGACATCTGCTCCACTATGTTCAAAGCAGCAATATTTGTAATAGCCAGAACTTGGAACCAACCTAGATACCCCTCAACTGAAGAGTGGATAGAGAAAATGTCCACACAATGGAGCACTATTCAGCAGGAAAAAAACAAAGGATTCCTTAAATTTGCAAGCAAATGGATGGCACTATAGGAAACCGTCTTGAGTGAGGTAACCCAGTCACAAAAATAGAAACATGGCATGTACTCTCTAATGTATGGATTTTAGACATATATCTGGGGAGTGCCAACCTACCATCCTGTGGCCAGACAGTCTGGGGAACAGAACCTCCATTCAGTGACTGATGGAAGCAGAGGTAGACTCCTACAGCTAAACACTGAGCTAAACTAAGGAACCCAGTGACAGAGAGGGAGGACTGATGAGCAAAGTGGTTAAGACTGGGCTGGTTTAACCCCCAGAAACAGCTGACCTGACAAGATTTAGCTCTTGAATCCCTGACAAGGGCTGAGAATCCAGCATGGGACTGATCAAGATGCCCTGAATGTGGGTGTCAGTGAGGAGGCCTAGGTAATGTATTGAGTCTTGGGTAGTAGATCAGTATTCATCTCGAGTGTACAAATAGACTTTGGGCAACCATCCAACAATGAGAGATGCACTCTCACCCTGGATTCTTGGGGGAGGGTCTAGACCCTGACCTGGATGAAATGACAGACTATGAACAACCCCATGGAGGGGATATTGGAGGGGTTGGTGGGATGGTTAGGCAGGAGGGTATGGAAAGGGAGAGGGACCTGGAATTGACATGTGAAGCAACATTCTTTCTAATTAAATTTAAATTTTAAAATAAAAATAAATAAAAAATAAACAAGATGTGTCAATACTTGCTTTCTTCTTACCACCATCAGCATTTGATTCTTTGTCATCATCAGAGTTATTTCTGCTGTCAAAGGTGAGCTATTTTACATGTAATTCATGTTAGACTGTGTGGGGTATTCATTTTAAATTGTGGCAAAGGAGAACTCTGCTACTACAGACTCACAGGCAATAAATACAGAGAACATCCTGAGAAATCATCAGAGGGAGTGACAGCTGTGACCACATAAACCAACTCCCAGTTATGTCTGCAAATGCTCAAGCACTGCAGTTCCTTCCATGTGTGATCTCTGCCACCTGCTGGTTGTGAGCACTCCTGCAGGGAAGTTTGTGTCAGGGTTCACACTGAAGATCTCTCACTGTGTGTAGTACAGTAGTAAATGGCAGTGTCTTCGACTCTTAAATTGTTCATTTGCAGGCAGACACTCCTTTTGGAGTCATCTCTTGAGATGGTGAATCTGCCTTTCACAGACTCCCCATAGCTTGTTAAATAATTAATAGGTTTGTGTTCTATCATTCCCACTCACTCCAACCCTTTTCCTGAAGCCTGGTGCATCCAATTCATGAAGTAATCACTGAAGGTGAATCCAGAGGCTGCACAGGAGAGTTTCAGGGACTTCCCAGGCTGCACTAAGCCTCCCCCAGACTCCACCAGCTGCACCTCACACTGGACACCTGCAAACACAGAGAAACCTGTCAGTAAACTGTCATAAATGTCCACTGTACCTCTCAATAGTACTTTACAACATGCTCAGTATCTCTCCTTATATATTAATTACTTTTGAAAAGAGCAACAAGGAAAATGCAGCTCAGTCTGAACGCCATGCTGAATGTTTTGTGTTCACCGGTAACCACAGAATGGGAGGGCCTGTGAGTCCAGAGTTGGGTGCTTCTGTCTCGCCTATAGGGTCAGCACTGCTTTTCATGGCCAGAGGAGAACATAATTTGCATGATTTTTTGCAATATATTGGACGCAGTGGCAGGAGCCATAAGGAAGACAAGTAATGATGCTGATGTCATAGATTAAATAAAGACCAAAGTGGCATTTATATCCTTATAGTACCAGGGCCACAGCTTTGTTGGTAGCCTGTTGATTGGCATTTTATGATCTGTGTTTATTCCTAGTACGGCATGATAGAATAGAGGATGGGGCAGCAGAATCAGAGTTTTGAGTCATGCTTGGTCTGTATTAAACTTCATAAGGCAGAATGGAGAAGAAAGATGGAATAAAAAAGTAAATAAACTTAGTATGAAAGTATGTTTTTACATAGAATTAAAAGTTGTTGGCCTTACTTCATTATACTCTGAGTTATGAGATCTTGTCCTGTTTGGTTAAATTATTAAATAATTTCATAAGAAATCAAGAGAAAGAGAACTACATTACAGTCATTTAAGAACTGGTTCAGTGAATAGTGAATGCATAAATTAAACTGGATTTACAAAATGTGGCTGAGGCCATAACTGAGTGGTACAGCATATCTGGCATGAGATCTATGATTGATCCTCAAAAATAATAGAAGTAATATATCAATATAAATACTGAGATTATTCTTCAACACGGAAGAAAGCACATTATGATGTCCCATATTTAACATTTAGCTCCTCCATGGCTGACATTCCTTTCTACAATATAGACCTGCTCTTACCCAACACAAAGATACTTACAGCATTTCTCTGACCTCTCTTAAATATTCAGTGTACATAGTTCCTTCTATGCCACATCTTTCTGTTCTCTAGATCCCCAAACACTTGTCTTCCTCTTACCACCATCTGAGCTCAATGTTACACACACATACATACACACACACACACACACACACACACACACACACACAGAGCATGAGAAGTTAGAGTTAGACTGTAAAATTATTACCTAAAGATAAAGAAGTCATGAATTTGAGAGTGAGAAACAGTTGTATACAGGAAGCATTTGAGTGGGGATATTAATTGACACAATACTCAGGTTAAAACATTCTCAAAAATATTTCACAAATTCAGAAGCAACGAGGAAATCTCCACTTATGAACAACTCCATGTGAGTGGTCTTCGTTCAGTGCTATCGTTGAATGGAAGTCTTGGTATTCAGGACTGGGCTCATCAGCATTATGTGGAGGTGGAGAGATGTCCAGGTTCTCAAGAGCAAATGGAGACCTTGCTTGCATTTGCAGCTCTGCATAAGGAGGTAAGTAGTAGAAATATTAGAAGTTTAAATGCCTAGAGCGAATGAAAGAGACAAAAGCAAGCAATGAGGAAAGAATTTAACATTCATTGTTAATTAATTCTGCATTTCTGATATAATTCAGCCTTATTTTATTTTTTTAATTTACTTTTTTGCCACAGTCACAACATTCTCTTATTAGCTACTAAAGAGGCCATTAAACACAAATTTGATAATTTTGGAAGGATTAACAAAGTTTTTTACATGTTGAATCAAGATATTAAATGAAAGAAATAGGTTTCAAGATTGTAGCTAAGCACTAATTAATGCCAATAACTGGTGTGTGATACCCAGTATTGAAGATCAATGATATGTGTTTCTAAACACTATAATTTTTCTGTAAGTAAGTTTTAAATTTGAATCTCTGCTTGTTTTAATTATTGGTCTAGAGAGAACTGTGTTTCAATTAGAAATCTTGTACACCAAGTCACTAGTTTGAAACATTTTCACTCTAATAATGTAACCTCATGTGTCTCTATGAAAGACAGAGAAAAACCTAGAGCCTCCACACTGTGACCCTTATATTATGTCCCTCCATCCATCCAGTCCTGTTCCCTCCTCAAAACATGACCTCTATCATGATTGGGTGAGACTCAGTGTTAAGAACCTTGAGACTGACTCTCCAGACTAGATTGTACAGCCTAGTTTCCCATTGACAAGTCATTCTTTTATGAAAAGTACTGTCTTCTTGATGATTGAGAAGGATGTTGAATTCTGTAATTTCCATTTGGTAGGATTGTCAGGAGTGTGACAGAGTCTAGGAACTAAATGAATATCTCCATGTCACATCTTGTGTCCTTCTAGGGGTGAGTTCTAACTCCAGTTTGTCCTATTTTGCCTTATTAAAAAAGAACCATGTCAATAGATGTGTTCACTGTTACACAGTTGGTCAAGGTACTTCAGATTGTAGTAAGTAGTACCATATTCAGGATAAACATATCTAATCCACTCCAGGACCTGAAGTATCAGGAGAATTCAAGCCTGAAACAGTTGCTCCGCTTTTTTTATTTTTAAATTTAAATTTAGATTAGAAACATGGTTAGTTCAAGGTCCCTCTCCCTTTCCCTCTCTTCCTCCCGTGCCCTACCCCCAACTCTCCCATTAACCCCACATTTCCCCAGGGCGAGTGAGGCCCTCCATGGGGGTGTCCATAGTCCATGTCCAGTTGTTCCACTTTGTGACAAGATTGTCATACTGATTTACAGAAGACGGGTTTGATGAATATGGTGATGATGAGAAATTGCAAAATATGAAATAATTTGAGAAATTACACCCTCTTTTCTAATAATAGAATTAATATTTTCCATTCAAGAAGTTTTCATAGAAAAAAAATCACTGAATTGACCTAAAGGGAACAACTTAAAAATATGTGGATATTGATGTCTATTGCAGTACTATCTATAATAACTTTTGAAATAAACTTCATATCTTTCAGCAGATGACCGAATAGGAATGTTATATGTGAGACACAAAGGGAATATTTCTTATGAAAGAATAAGGAAATTTCATCACCTTTAGCAAAATCAATGAGACTTGAGAAAACTGTATTAAGATCAACTCTGATACACAGATATTATATAAGACACCATGTACATTTTAGATACTGAATAGACACACAGAACTATGTATGCAAATTCTTAACAAAATATACATGAAACTTTCCAGCAGAATATAGCATAAAACAGGAGTGTCAAGATTAGTAGAAACATAAACTCTAAGTTGAGAAAAGTGATGCATTCAAAATTCTCAGATATTCCAGAAGATGACCCAGTGGGCAGAGGATGTTGATAGCAGAGCCTCACAGGCTCTGGAGATTTTCTTCACTGCTATCAGAGATGTTAAAGCATTTTATCTTAACAATTGATTTTGATCTATTATTAAATTATGTAATTATTTTTCCTTAGCTTCTCTAAGTATTCTTTCATTATTCTGTATGCTTGGGGTCTTGATTATTATGTGGTCAGGAGACTTTTTCTTGGTTCACTCTATTTGATGTTCTTTAAACTTCTTGTACCTTCATTGGCACATCTTTCTTTAGTTTGGGAAAGTTTTCTTCTATGATTTTGATGAATGTATTTTCTGCCCCTTTGACATGGGTTTCTTTTCCTTCTTCTATACCTATTATTCTTAGGTTTGGTCTTTCCATGTTGTACCATATTTCCTGGATATATTGTATTAGACATTTGTTGGAATTAAGATTTTTCTTTAGCAGATGAATCTATTCTCTTAGTGTGTCTTCAACACCTGAGATTTCCTCTTCCATCACTTGTATACTGCTGTGATTGCATCTATAGTATCTGACCATTTCCCCAGTTTTTTAATTTCCTGCATTCCTTCAGACTATGTTTTTTTGTATTTTTATGAAGCAGGGTTTCCCAGTATTGTTTTGGAGGCTGTTGGTCCAGCCTGGCCTCGAACTCACAGAGATCCACCTGCCTCTGCCTCCCGAGTGTTGCGATTAAAGGTGTGCACCACCACTACCCTGCCCGACTACGTTTTTTATTGTTTCTATTTCTGCTTTCAACGTGTGCACAGGTTGAATTGTTTCTTATACTTTTTGCTTTGTGTTTTCTTCCCTTTCTTAAATTTGTAGGATTTTTTGGTTTGTTATCTCTTCCATTTCTTGCATTTTGTGGTTTGTTTTTTCCATTCCTTTCAGGAATTTCTTTAAGGAAAATGGTCAAATAACATATAAAAGCAAACCTATCAGAATTACACTTAACTTCTCCATGGAAACACTGAAGGCCAGAATTTACTAGATAGATATTCTATCAACAATAAAGAGACCACAGATGCCATCCCAGATTACTATACCAGCAAAGCTTTCAATCAATACAGGTGGAGTAAACAGGGTATTCCATGAAAAACCAGATTTAAACAATACATATCCACTAACCCAGCCCTACAGAAAGTTCTGGAAGGAAAACTCCAATCCAAGGAAGTTAACCACAAGAAAAATATAGACAATAGATAATCCCACTTTACCAACAGCCAAAAGAGAAAGAATAGAAATCCACAGAGAATTGCACCAACAACAATCATTCCAAAACAAACAATTATGAGCAATCAATGGTCTTCTATATCCCTCAATATTAATGGTCTTACATAAAATGGAACAAGATAACAGGATGGATTCAAAGATAGAATCCATCCTTTTGCTGCATACAAGAAACACACCTCAGTTTCAAAGACAGATGTTACATCACATTTAAGGGTTGGGAAAAGTTTTCCAATTAAATGGACCCAAGAAACAAGCAGGGGTTGCAATCCTAATATCTAACAAATTATACTTTAAACTGAAATCAATCAAAAGAGATGAAGGAGGTTATTTCATACTCATGAAAGGAAACATAAGCCAAGATGAAGTACCAATTCTGAACACCTATGTCCCAACACAAAGGCATCCATATTCATTAAAGAAACATTACTATAACTCAAACTGGTCCATAAAACCTCACACAATTATAATGGGAAACTTCAACATCACACTCTCACCACTAGATAGGACTACCAGTCAGAAACTTAACAAAGAAACAACTGGGTTTAACAGACATCTACAGAACATTCCATCCTAACATAAGGGAACATACCTTCTTCTGAGTGCCAAATAGGAACCTTCTCAAAAATTAACCACATACTTGGAAATATATCAAACCTCAATAGGTACAAAATAATTTGAATAACCCCATGTATCTTATCAGACCACCACACTTTAAAGTTAGAATCCAACAATAACACAAATCTCAGAAACCATACAATATCATGGAAATTGAATAATGTACAATTGGACCACTCCTGGATCAAAGAAGAAAAAAAAAAGAAATTAAAGGCTTCCTAGAATTCAATGAGAATGAAGACACAACATACACAAACTTCTGGGACAATTTAAAAGCAGTGTTAAGAGGAAAGTTGAAGACTCATTAGAGGATATACAGTTGTCAACCAAAGAAAATCTCAAAACCAACAAATCCCTAACACAAAATATCCAGGAAATATGGGACACCGTGAAGAAGCCAAACCTGAGAATAATAGGCATATAAGAAGGAGAATAAATACAGCTCAAAGTACAGAAAACATATTCAACAAAACAATAGAATAAAACTTCCTTAACCTAAAGAAGGATATGCCTATGAAAATACAGTAATCTTACCGAACACAAAATAGGGTGGACCAGAAAAAGAAGTCATCTTGCCATGTAATAATCAAAACATCAAACCTACAGAATAAAGAGAAAATATTAATAGCAGCTAAAGAAAAAGCCAAAATAAGATACAAAGGCAGATCTATCCAAATTACAACTGACTAATCTATGGAAACTATGAAAGCCAGAAGATCCTGAACAGATGTCCTACAAACTCTAAGGGAACAAGGATGCCAGCCCAAACTATAAACAGCAAAGCTTTCAATTACCATAGATGGAAAAAACCAAAATATTCCATGACAAAGCCAGATTTAAACAATACGTATCCATGAATCCAGCTCTACAGAAAGTGCTGGAAGGGAAACCTAGACCCAACGAAGATAACTACACTCACAAACACACAGGCAATAGATAATTCCACTTTACCAAACACCAAAAGAAAAAGGGAGGAGAACCTACACACAATAACTCCACTACCAATAAATCAAGCACAAACAAGTATCATCAATCAATGGTCATTAATATCTGTCAATGTCAACAGTCTAAACTTGCCTATAAAAAGACACAGTCTAGCAGAATGGATACAAAGACAGAATCCATCCTTCTGCTGCATACAAGAAACACATATTAAAGTCAAAGACAGATGCTACCTCAGAGTAAAGGGTTGGGAAAAGATTTTCCAATCAAACGGACCCAAGAAACAAGTAGGTGTAGCAATCCTAATACCTAAAAACCTAGACTTCAAATTAAAATCAATCAAAGGAGATGAAGAATGCCATTTCATATTCATCAAAGGAAAAGTCCATCAAGATGAAGTCTCAATTTTAAACATCTGTGCCCCAAATTCAAAGGCACCCATATTCATGAACGAAACATTACTAAAGCTCAAATCTCACATAAAATATCACACCCTAATAGTAGGAGACTTCAACAATCTGTTCTCACTGCTAGAGAGGACAGAAACTTAACAAAGAACCAAAAGAATTAATAGAAGTTATGACCAAAATGGTTTTAACGGACATCTATATAATAGTCCACCCAAACACAAAGGGACATACCTTCTTCTCGGCGCCACATGGTATCTTCTCTAAAATTGACCACATAATAGGAAACATAGCAAACATCCACATATACACAAAAATTGGAATAATCCCCTGTATCTTATCAGACAACCATGCATTAAAATTAGAATTCAACAATAACACAAATCGCAGAAACCCTACAAACTGTGCCATCCCTGGGTAAAGAAAGAAAGAAAGAAAGAAATTAAAGACTTCCTGGAATTCAATGAGAATGAAGACACAACATATCCAAACTTATTGGACATTCGGAAGGCAGTACTGAGAGGAATGTTTATGGCACTAAGTGCCAAAATGAAGACACTGGAGAACAGACACACTACAGAATTAATAGGACAACTGAATGTTCTAGAACAAAAATAAGCAAACTCACCCAGGAGGAGCAGATGCCAGGAAATAATCAAATTGAGGCCTGAAGCCAATCAAGTAGAAACCAGGAAAACATTGCGAAGAATCGATGAAACAAAGATTTGGATCTTTGAGAAAATCAACAAAATAGACAAACCTATGTCCATACTAACCAAAAGACAGAGAGACAGCATGCTAATTAACAAAATCAGAAATGAAACGGGGGACATAACAACGAACAATGAGGAAATCCAGAGAATCATCAGGCATACCTTGAAAATCTGTTCTCCACAAAATTCGAAAATTTAAAGGAAATGGACCTTTTCCTGGATAGATATCACTTGCCAAAATGAAATCAAGAGCAGATAAACAATCTAAACAGACTTATAACCATTAATGGAATAGAAGCAGTCATCAAATGTCTCCCAACCAAAAAAAAGTCCAGCCACAGATGGCTTCAGTGCAGAATTTTACCGGAAATTCAAAGAGGAACTAATTACAATATTCCTCAATGTATTCCAAACAATAGAAGCAGGAGGCTCACTGCCAAACTCTTTTTATGAGGCTGCAAATACTTTGACACCAAAGTCACACAAAGACAAAACTAAGAAAGAGAACTATAGACCAATTTCCCTCATAACATCGATCCAAAAATACTCAATAAAATACTAGCAAACCGTATTCAATTACACATCCGAAAAATCATCCATCTTGATCAAGTAGGCTTCATCCCAGGAATGCAGGGATGGTTCAACATTAGAAAACCTATTAATGTAATCCACCATATAAACAAACTGTGAAAGAAAAACACATGATCATCTCACTAGATGCTGAAAAAGCCTTTGACAAAATCCAGCAACCCTTCATGATAAAGGTCCAAGAGAGATCAGGGATAACAGGAACATACCTGAACATAATTAAAGCAATATACAGTAAAACAACAGCTAACATCAAACTGAATATAGAGAAACTAAACTCACTTCCTCTAAAATCAGGAACAAGACAAGGCTGTCCATTCTCTCCATATCTCTTCAATATTGTACTTGAAGTTCTAGCTACAGCAATAAGACAACAAAAGGTGATCAAGGGGTTACAAATAGGAAAAGAAGAAGTCAAAGTTTCACTAATTGCAGATGATATGATAGTTTACATAAGTGACCTGAAAAACTCCGCAAGGGAACACCAAGAGCTGATAAACGCCTCAGCAAAGTGGCAGTATAAAAGGTTAACTCAAAAATCAGTGGCCCTATTATACACAGATGATGAAGTGTCTGAGGAAGAAATCAGAGAAACATCACCTTTTACAATAGCCATAAATTGCATCAAATATCTGGGAATAATGTTAACCACGGAATTGAAAGACCTGTATATCAAGAACTTTTGAATTTTTAGAGAAAGAAATCGAAGAGGATACCAGAAAATGGAAAGATCTCCCATGCTCTTGGATAGGAAGGATCAACATAATAAAAATGGCAATCTTGCCAAAAGCAGTCTACAGATGCATTTTAATCCCTATCAAAACTCCTGCACAATTCTTCACAGACCTGGAAAGAATAATAATCAACTTTATATGGAAGAACAAAAGGCCGAGGATAGCCAAAACAACCCTATATAATAAAGGAACTTCAGGAGGCATCACCACACCTGACTTCAAGCTCAGTTATAGAGCAATAGTCCTGAAAACAGCTTGGTATTGGCACAAAAATAGAAAGGTATACCAATGGAAGCGAATTGAAAACCCTGATTTTAACACACACACCTATGAACACTTCATTTTTGACAAAGAAGCTAAAATTATACAATGGAAAAAAAGAAAGCCTCTTCAACAAATGGTGCTGGCATAACAGGATATTGGTATGCAGAAGACTGCAGACAGATCCATGTCTACCCACTTGTACAAAACTTAACTCCAAATGGATTAAAGACCTCAATATAAATCCAAACACACTGAAACACTTAAAAGAGGAAGTGGAAGATACTCTTCAACAAGTTGATACAGGAGACCACTTCCTGAACATAACACCAGTGGCACAGACACTGAGATTGACAATTAACAAATGGGACCTCCTGAAACTAAGAAGCTTCTGTAAGGAAAAGGACACAGTCAACAAGACAAGAAGGCAGCCCACAGAATGGGAAAAGATATTCACTAACTCCACATCTGACAGAGGCCTAATCTCCAAAAGAACTCAAGAAGCAAGTCTCCAAAACACCAAAGGATCCAATTAAAAGGTGGGGTACAGACCTAAATAGAGAATTCTCAATACAGAAGGCTAAAATTACCAAGGGACACTTAAGAAAGTGTTCAACATTATTAGCCATCAGGGAAGTGCTACTCTGAGATACCATCT
Organism: Mesocricetus auratus; assembly: GCF_017639785.1. NCBI lineage: Eukaryota > Metazoa > Chordata > Mammalia > Rodentia > Cricetidae > Mesocricetus > Mesocricetus auratus. The sequence goes on from NW_024429186.1 coordinate 4,089,958, forward strand.
TACACCTGTCATAATGGCTAAAATAAAAAACAACGAAGACATTTATGCTGGAGAGGATGTGGAGAGAGGGGAACACTCCTCACTGCTGGTGGGAATGCCAACTCGTACAGCCACTTTGGAAATCAGTATGGAGAGTCCTCAGGAAAATGGGAATCAATCTACCACATTGCCCAGGAATTCCACTCTTAGGAATATGCCCAAAATAATCAGATTCATACAACAAGAATATCTGCTCCACTATGTAAATAGCAGCATTATTTGTAATAGCCAGAACCTGGAAGAAACCTAGATGGCCCTCAACTGAAGAGTGGATAGAGAAAATGTGGTACATTTGCACAATGGAGTATTACTCAGCAGAAAAAAACAATGGAATCTTGAAGAAACCATCCTGAGTGAGGTCAAACAGTCACAAAAAGACAACACATGGTATGTACTCACTCATATATGGATTTAAGACATGGATCAGGATAGTGCCAGCTGCACTTCCACTGACAGGAAGTCTGGGAAACAAGAGAGAGATATGCATGGTACTGCAGAGAAGAAGAATGCGACAAGATCTTCTGAACAGAATGAAAACACGGTGAGAGGTGGGGGGTGGGAATTGGGATGAAGAGAGGGGGAGAAGAGGAAGAGAGAGTAGGCCATGTGGGAAAAGGAAGGTTGAGTGGGGGGTAGAATAGGGGGAAGAGGGAGTCTTAGGTTAGAAGACAGATCTGGCACCAGTGAGACCTCTAGTGATCTAAAGGGATGACACCAATTGGCAAGCTAAACAATAGTGGAGATACCACCTCGAATACACATTCCTGATAATTAACTTGATGTCTATAAACATCCTGTACCCTTCATCCTGTGACTGATGGAAGCAGAGGCAAACACACAATTAATCACTGAACTTAACACAAGGAACAAAGTAACAGAGAGAGGAGCGGTGAGCAAATTGGCAAAAAATGGGCTGGTAAAACCAGCAGAGACAGCTGATTTGAACATGGGAGAGCTCTTGGACACCAGACCGACAGCTGGGAGGCCAGCATGGGACTGATCCAGACCCCCTGAATGTGAGAGTCAGTGATGAGGCCAGGGTAATCTATGGGGCCCTGAGCAGTGGATCAGTGTTTATCCCTGGCACACAACACAATTTGTGTGTCCATAACAAAAAGAGAGATATTCTCTCAACCTGGACTCTTAGGGGAGTACCTTGACTCTGCCCTGAATAAAATGACAGACTCTAGATATTCCCTATGTGGAAGGCAGTGGTAATAGGATGGGAAGCTGGGGGGCATGGTGGGTGTGTGGGAGGAGGGGAGGGAGAGGGAACTGGGGTTGACATGTGAAACAAGCTATGTAAATTTTAAATAATAAAAATAATTTTTTAATTACAAAATTCAATGAATTGCTTTTAAAACTTTGTGGATCAAAGCAAACAGAGTTGATTAGAGGGTTTGGATGTTGTCTGTGTATGGCCAAGAAACGTCATTCAAACAAGAAGACATATGCTTTGCCTGAGGGAGGCATTATAGGTGGGCATAGGATTTGGTCAAATTTTAATATTCAGCAAGAGAAGAAGCGACCAGGCATTTCTTCACTGAAAGTGAACAATGTTCTGAAGTCCTAGACACCGGTGTTCTTGGGAAGACCAGTGACATCACAGAAGGAGAACAGTAATAAATTATATATGAACTCTCTCATCATGACAAGTCACAAGCTGTGAGGAGCCGCCCTCGCTATCGCTATTGCCGTTAGAAGATGGCGCTGACATCTGCTGTCAGTTGGAGTTAACCGTTAGAAGATGGCGCTGACATCTGCTGTCAGTTGGAGTTAACCGTTTAAGCTGTGCCTCTCCCGTGGCGTCATCTGGGGTGATGTGCAAACCACCAATCCTGGCTCTACACGTCTCACTCGGAGCTCCTAGGCTTATATAAGGGGCTGGGTTTCTTAGCTTGGGGTCTCCCTCTAAGAAGCTGATCATCTATCTCTCAAGATGCATTAAAGCTTTACTGCAGAAGGATCCGAGTGTCCTGCGTCGTTCTTGCTGGCGAGACGGTAGCGCGGGACATCTGGTGCCGAAACCCGGGAACTCTTCAACATCGCCGGCGCCGCGGGAGACCCCTCGGAAGACGGGGCGGATTCAGAACTGCAGGGACGTAAGTTCAGAGAGGTATGCTTTATCCTGAATACCCCCTTTCTCGACTTTGGCCTTAGTTTGTCATCACCGTGGGACGGGTCAGTGGAGGCTTTGGTGCTAGTCCTGTTTGTCCTTCTCCTTCATCGTGGCTGGTGCTGACAGAACGGTGCTGTCAGTCTGGTGCTGTCAGTCTGGTGCTGTCAGTCTGGTGCTGTCAGTCTGGTGCTGTCAGTCTGGTAACGGAGTTGAGCGCCGTTTTTAGATAAGCCGCCAGCGCGATGGGGTTGTCACAGTCAGTGGTTACTGCCCTACAGACTGTGCTAAAACAAAGAGATCTCAAAATTGCACCACGAACACTTCAAAATTTTGTGAAGGAGGTAGATAGAGTGGCACCATGGTATGCTTGTTCCGGGTCCCTCACTGTGGCCTCATGGAACAAGCTAGGTAAAGAACTAGACAGGAAGCATGCAGAAGGAGATCTCCACTTAGGTACCAAAGCCATTTGGAAGCTAGTTAAAAACTGCTTGGAGGATGAGGCCTGTCACCCTGCTATAATAGAAAGTCAGGGAACCTTAGAGGAAGTTCAGGATAGCATGTCAGAAACTGAACGGAGTGAGAGAATGGGAGCTCGCAAAAGGAAAGACATGTCTAAGAAAAAGGCCCTCCCCAAGAAGTTAAGAAAGGGGAGAGAGAGAAGGGAGTGATCATTCACCCCCTAACAAATCTAAGAAAAAGAAAAAGCCAGAATCTAGTCTATACCCTACAGTAGAGCTAGAAGCCTTGGAGCTAGATAATTCTGATTCTGACACTCTGTATTCTAGCGAAGAAGGTGGTCTAGAGGAGGAGGTGGCACGGTATGAGGAAGAAAGATATCACCCTGATAGACACCGGCCACTGAAAACAAAAATGAATGTGAGGCCACCGCCTATAAATCCGGCGGGCTCACGCCCCTCAGCGCCTCCGCAGTATGAGCTTCGGCTGAATACTGGTACTGACTCCTTTTACCTTTAGAGGAACGGAGAAAAATACAAGTAGCTTTTCCAGTATTCGAGAATGCGGAAGGCGGAAGAGTACATACCCCTGTAGATTACAATCAAATCAAAGAATTGGCCGAATCCGTTCGTAATTATGGGGTCAATGCTAACTTTACCACATTACAGGTGGAAAGGCTTGCTAATTTTGCCATGACTCCCACTGACTGGCAGACGACAGTGAAAGCAGTGCTTCCCAACATGGGACAATACATGGAATGGAAGGCTCTCTGGTATGATGCAGCCCAGGCACAAGCTAGAGTTAATGCCACGGCTGAAGATGAGAATCAGAGGCAGTGGACATTTGAAATGCTGACAGGTCAGGGTCAACATGCCCTTAATCAAACCAACTACATCTGGGGTGTCTATGGTCAGGTGTCGGCCGCCGCTATTAAAGCATGGAAGGCCCTCACAAAAGGGGAGAGTCCAGTGGACACCTTACAAAGATTGTCCAAGGACCCCAAGAGCCATTTTCAGACTTTGTGGCCAGAATGACAGAGGCCGCCAGTCGCATCTTTGGTGATTCAGAACAAGCTATGCCCCTGATTGAGCAACTTGTCTATGAACAAGCAACCCAGGAATGTCGAGCGGCTATCGCCCCTCGCAAAAGCAAAGGTTTACAAGATTGGCTCAGAGTGTGCAGGGAGCTGGGGGACCCCTAACCAATGCAGGACTAGCTGCCGCCATTTTACAAACGCACAGGTATAGAGATTTATCTAATCGAAAAGCTTGTTTTAATTGTGGGAGAATGGGGCACCTTAAGAAAGATTGTCAAGCCCCTGAAAGAACAAGAGAATCGAAGCTTTGCCATCGTTGTGGTAAAGGTTATCATAGGGCTAGCGAATGCAGGTCAGTCCGGGATGTAAAGGGAGGCTTCTGCCCCCTATTGAAGAACCCAAGGTACCCCAATCAAAAAACGGGTCACGGGGCCCATGGTCCCAGGGCCCTCAGAAATATGGGAACCAATTTCAGAAAAGCAATCAAGAGGAAGTAGAGGTTTCCGAGGAACCCCCGGAATGGACTTGCGTGCCGCCTCCGACTTCTTACTCATGCCCCAAATGAATGTTCAACCGGTCCCAGTCCATTCCCCTGGACCTTTGCCCCCTGCCACCATTGGGCTTATTCTGGGCCGTGGCTCCTTAACTTTACAGGGACTCATTATATATCCTGGAATTGTTGACCCGTATCATAAAGAGGAGATTCAAGTTCTCTGTTCTAGCCCTCGGGGTGTATTTTCTATAAAGCAGGGAGATAGAATTGCACAACTGGTGTTGCTGCCCTCCCTCGGGGATGGAGAAACCTACACTTTACAAAAAAGGGCTATGGGATCTTCTGGAAGTGATTCAGCCTATCTGGCTATACCCCTAAATGAGAGACCTACAATAAAATTGTTAATTAATGGAAAAGAATTTGAAGGGATAATGGATACGGGAGCAGACAAAAGCATTATTTCACTCCATTGGTGGCCGAAGTCTTGGCCCACTGTTGTTTCATCTCATTCTCTACAAGGTCTTGGATACCAGTCCTCTCCTGCCATCAGTGCCTCAGCCTTAACCTGGCGGAACGCTGAGGGCAAACAGGGATGTTTTACCCCCTATGTGTTGCCACTCCCTGTAAATTTATGGGGACGGGATGTGTTACAAGCCATGGGCATGACCCTAACTAATGAATACTCCCCCAGGCATCAGCCATTATGGCAAAGATGGGGTATACAAACGGTAGAGGCTTGGGTAGGCAAGAACAAGGCAGAATAAAACCCATTACACAACACGGAAATCGGGGTAGAAAAGGACTGGGTTTTATTTAGGGGCCGTTGAGGCTTCACGACCCATACCATGGAAAACAGAGGAGCCGTTATGGGTCTCTCAATGGCCTCTATCCTCTGAAAAATTAGAGGCTGTCACAAGATTAGTGCAAGAACAGGAACGGCTGGGGCATCTAGAGCCTTCTACCTCCCCATGGAATACACCAATTTTTGTTATTAAGAAGAAATCTGGGAAGTGGAGATTACTCCACGACCTGCGGGCCATTAACAATCAGATGCATCTTTTTGGCCCTGTTCAAAGAGGCCTTCCTTTGCTTTCTGCACTTCCTCAAGATTGGAAGCTTATTATTATAGATATTAAGGATTGTTTCTTCTCTATTCCACTTTACCCACAGGATAGACCAAGGTTTGCCTTCACTATCCCTTCTCTTAATCATATGGAACCAGACAAGAGATTTCAGTGGAAGGTACTGCCGCAAGGCATGGCCAATAGCCCAACAATATGTCAGCTGTATGTGCAGGAGGCTTTGGAGCCAATTAGGAAACAATTTACATCTTTAATCATGATCCATTATATGGACGATATTCTTATTTGTCACAAAGAGTTAGATGTTTTACAAAAGGCTTTCCCCATGCTGGTGGCTGAATTAAAACAGTGGGGATTAGAGATTGCCTCAGAAAAGGTTCAAATTGCAGATACAGGCCTCTTTTTGGGCTCAATGATTACTCCCAAAAATATAGTTCCTCAGAAAATAGAAATTCGCAAAGACCACTTACAAACATTAAATGATTTTCAGAAACTTCTGGGAGATATAAATTGGTTGAGGCCCTTTTTAAAAATTCCATCTGCTGATCTAAAACCCCTCTTCGATCTCCTGGAGGGTGAGCCTCATATCTCCTCACCCAGAAAATTTACCCCTGCCGCCCACCGAGCCTTACAGATGGTGGAAGAGGCCTTACAGGAAGCACAATTACAACGTATTGAGAAGTCACTACCTTTTAATCTGTGTGTTTTTAAGACAGCTCAATTGCCAACTGCAGTCCTGTGGCAACATGGACCATTACTTTGGATTCATCCAAATGCTTCCCCTGCTAAGATTATTGACTGGTACCCTGATGCTGTTGCACAGCTCGCGCTTCGCGGAATAAAAGCAGCTGTTACACATTTTGGCAGGGATCCTGATTCCTTGATTGTGCCTTATACTGCTGCACAAGTTCAGACCTTGGCAGCCACATCTAGTGATTGGGCAGTTTTAGTTACCTCCTTTTCAGGACAAATTGATAATCATTTTCCAAAGCATCCAATTTTACAGTTTGCCCTAAACCAGGCTATAGTGTTTCCACAAGTGACAGCTAAAGACCCACTCCCAGATGGGACTGTGGTGTACACTGATGGATCAAAAACTGGTATGGGAGCTTATGTGGTCAAGGATAGGGTTATATCTAAACAATATAATGAAACTTCACCTCAAGTTGTAGAATGTCTGATAGTACTGGAGGTTCTTGAGGCTTTTCCAGGACCCCTCAATATTGTATCAGATTCCTCTTATGTGGTTAATGCAGTTAATCTCCTTGAGATAGCTGGAATAATAAGATCCTCAGATACAGAGTTTTCAGGATGAGAGAACCTTGTCATTAGTAGGAAGCTTGTGCTTTACTGTGATTTCTTCATTAAAGGATAATTTTATTCATATGGATCCAGAAAGATCTAATGCTAATCCTTTTGAATTAATGGAAGCTGTACTGATCTTTCTCCTATGGCAATGATTGCTGGAGGATATAGTGAGAAGGGACAGATTACTTTTGATTGGAAAGGGGCATTAGGCAACAGTCTGAGTGAGGGACAGAGCTATGGATCATCTGATTGGTCCTCCTCCAATGTTAAGTATACCCCTTTTAAGAGAACTAATTATTCAGCTGCTCCAATTTGTGTTTGGCTGCCCTTTATTTGGGTTGTGAGTAATGATAACTTAGGTAAGAATCAGAAAGAAATAAATTGCTCTGCTTAGAATTGTTTTTATGCATTATGCTGGGATGCTATTAAGCACCCTTTTGCTTTGGTAAGGCGCATGCCTCGATTTGTTCCAGTTCCTGTTGAGACGCCAAGTAATTTGAGTTTGTTTAGGGAAAAGCGAGATTTTTGGGATCTCTGCTATTATTGTGGGCCTGATAGCCACCGCCGCGGTTCCTGCTTCGGTTACCGCCTCGGCCCTTGCACTTTCTGCCACTGTGCAGACAACTCAAACCATTAATGAACTATAGGCCACTGTGACCATGGCCCTAGATAAACAGGCCACTGCCAATTCTCAGATACAAGGAGGCCTGATGTTGGTAAACCAACAGATTAATTTGGTTCAGGAACAATTGGATATATTGTGGCAGATGGCCCAATTGGGATGTGAACAAAAGTTGCCTGGCCTTTGTGTCACTTCAGTACAATATGAGAATTTTACAAGAGCAGCTAACCTGTCAAAAGCTCTGTCTCAACATTTATTACAGAATTGGACTTTTGAGTTTGAGCAGACACTCCGTGAGTTGAGAATGGCGATCCTGCAAGTGAATTCGACGCGTCTGGATCTTTCTCTGATGGAAGGCCTCTCCTCCTGGATTTCATCTGCATTTTCTTATTTTAAGGAATGGGTGGGGGTAGGATCATTTAGCCTAGTTCTCTGCTGTGGAATAGTGTTGATGCTTTGGATGGTGTGTAAGCTCAGAGCCCAAACAAAAGAGACAAAGTGGTGGTGGCACAAGCACTTGCTGCCTTAGAACACGGAGCCTCCCTGACATTTGGTTAACCATGTTAAAGCAATAGGTCGCTGGCCTCCCAGCTCTTGCACCCCACGAGGCTAGTCTCATTGCACGGGATAGAGTGGGTAGGCTTCAGCAGCCCAAGGAGTTGCAAGGCTAAGCACTGCACAGGAGAGGTCTGCGGTATAACGACTTTCTCCTGGGAGATAAGTCATCTTGCATGAAGGTTCTATGTCATGATCTCCTTCCCCCAGAAAAACGACTTCGGACTGGTCAGGGCTCCCTCTGGGGATAAGACCCTGGAGAGGAGCTTTGTACATGTTCCAAATTTGCACATGGGGATTTGACCTCTATCTCCACTCCAAAGTTGTGGGTGTCCTATTGCTTCAAAAATAAATGAATAGGGCGAGATGTGAGGAGCCGCCCTCGCTATCGCTATTGCCGTTAGAAGACGGCGCTGACATCTGCTGTCCGTTGGAGTTAAGCGTTAGAAGATGGCGCTGACATCTGCTGTCAGTTGGAGTTAACCGTTTAAGCTGTGCCTCTCCCGTGGCGTCATCTGGGGTGATGTGCAAACCACCAATCCCGGCTCTACACGTCTCACTCGGAGCTCCTAGGCTTATATAAGGGGCTGGGTTTCTTAGCTTGGGGTCTCCCTCTAAGAAGCTGATCATCTATCTCTCAAGATGCATTAAAGCTTTACTGCAGAAGGATCCGAGTGTCCTGCGTCGTTCTTGCTGGCGAGACGGTAGCGCGGGACAACAAGCAGTAATGGCACATCTCTGGTACTCACCTTGCAATTACCTTCAGCTCAGAAGTCTGAGGTCTTTTGCATGCAGTTTAAGAAATTGAGACTCTTCCAGTAGAATTGTCTAGCAACTGTGTAAGTAGACATCAGGTAAAGTCTTGCAGCAATGGTAACTGCTGTACTCACTGTGCTTCCAGAATCTATTCAGTTCTGAATTATGAAGATCAAAATTTCTCTACATATTGATCAGTCTGCACGTTGGATTTGGAGGAAACCAGGAGTGTGTCTTGGAAATAAACTGGTATTTTAAGCATTATTTTTAATTTTCATTATATATGAATTTATTTATTTTACATCCTGTCCACAGTTTCCCCCTTCCTACTCTCTCTCTCTACTCCCTCCCCCACTACACTTTTGTTTCTACTCCAATTCACTCTCTCCTCCATTTCTGTTCAGGAAAGGACAGAGAATCAACAAAACTTAGCATATCGAGTTTCAGTAAAACTAATCATGTTCCACATTATTTTATGACTGGATGGAGAGACACAGCATGGTGAATATCGTCACAAAAGCCAGTAAAATAATTTGAAGCAGCCCATGCTCACACTGCTAGTAGTCCCACAAGAACAAGCCAAGCAGCTCTAACAAATATGCAGTGGGCCTTATGTTTCTGTGCAGGATAACTGGTCCCAGTTCAGACGTTGTGAACCCCTATCATGCTAGTTAAGTTGATTCTGTGAGTATTTTTGCTCTGGCTTTTACCACTCTGACTCCTACATTTTTTATCCATCTGTTTTCTGAGATGCTCAGTGGGTCTGCATGTGTTTCCACAAGTTGCTTGATGAAGCATCTCTGACGTCATTTGACCTAAGCACCAATATATAAATGGGCGAGAATTTTAATTCAGTATACAGTCGCATAGGTTCTAAGAACCATAGAAGAATTCTTACATTTATCAAAAGGTATTACTAGGATGGTAGCATTCACCAATTCATAGCATTCATATTTCTCCTGGAGAGGAAATTCTAAAGTTCCTGAGGTTCGCCATTAGCTAGTCATGGTGACCTCAGAGAATTTGCTCTCATAGATACTTTCTGCATATTGTTCAGGTAGGAATAGGGAACCTATATGTTAAAAACTGAATTCAAACAGCATTTATCTATTTTGAGAGGCATGCTCAATTCCAAGAGTCTATTATAATAAAGAAGATTCCAGAAAACTGGGAGATGGAGAAGGCAAACAGATAACAGAAAAAACCTGAAATATTTCTGCTCCCGGGCTTTATGTCTGCTCAGCAACACCCTGCTAGCTATGGGATGCTGGCAGGGAGGTTTCTTCCTGGGCTCACACTGAAGATTCATCACTGTGTCCATAGAACAGTAATAGGTGGCCCTGTCATCAGTTCTCAGGTTGTTCATTTGCAGGTAGGTATGCTTTGGGAATCGTCTCTGGAGTCAGTGAATCTGTCTTTCACTGAATTCGTGTATGAGTTTACATAGTTATAATTTTTTCTGCCTATGCTAGCAACCCACTCCAGCCCCTTCCCTGTAGGTTGGCAGATCCAAAACATGGCATGTTCAGTGATGGTAAATCCAGAGGCCACACAGGACAGTTTCAGGGACACCTCAGACTTCACTTATCCTCCAGCAGACTCAACCAGCTGCACCTCAAATTGGACACCTGCGATCAGAGAGGATCCTGATCAGGAAACTGTAACAAAAGTCTGTTATCTCACCCATGTCTACTCATACACTCAATATCCCTTGCTATCTACCTTTTAAAAGAGCAACAAATAAAAAGTCCTCTGCCTGAACTGCAGGGTCAGGGCAGAGCTGGTTTTCAAGAGCAGAAGGAGGCCATATTTGCATATCTTCCTGATATATCTTATTCTCTGGTGTGTGTCAGCCTTAGAGGCAGCAGGTAATTGTGCAAATATCTGAGGGACAAGAGAGTAGCGAGGACCAAGATTTCACTAAAATATTATTCATTATTTGTTTTTGAAAATCTTCAGCATCCTTAATTTACTGTTTTCTTTATTATTTGTGTGCATTCTTTATTCGTTATCTTTCCAGTTCATATTCAATAAGTTGATAGAAATTTAAAAATTACTAATTGATATTTCAAGGAGAACTAAGATAATGAGAATAAATATGGAAACATACATAAAATTTCTCTAATGAAACTTGGATGAGGACAGGATGTGGGTAAATTTAACATTCACAAGGACCCCATTATTATCATCATTATAGAATACCTACATATGAATATGAATAAATATCCATATTAAATAAACATTAATAATAAAGAGTTTATTCCTTGAGAAATACTAAAAACATCACAAACTGCAGTTATACACATGCTAGATATTTGTGTTTGGGATGCATTAATTAACACGTTTGCAGGTGTGCCATTAATTTTCCTCAACATAATATAGGTTATTATTTGTAATAGCCAGAACTTGGAAGCAACCTAGATGCCCCTCAACCGATGAGTGGATAGAGAAAATTTACACAATGGAGTACTATTCAGCAAAAAAAATGGAATCCTGATATTTGCAGGCAAATGGATGGCACTAGAAAAAACCATCCTGAGTGAGGTAACCCAGTCACAAAAAGAGAAACATGGCATGTACTCTTCTCATATATGGATTTTAGACATAGATCCAGGGAGTGCCAGCCTACAATCCCATGGCCAGAGAGTCTGGGAAACAGAAACTTCATTCAGTGGCTGATGGAAGAAGAGGCAGACTCCCACGGCTAAGCACTGAGCTGAACTCAAGAAAGCCAGTAACAGAGAGGGGGGACTGATGACCAAAGGGATAAAGACTGGGCTGGTTTAGACCCCAGAAATAGCTGACCTGACAAATGTTAGCTCTTGAATTCCAGGCTGATGCCTGTGAATCCAGCATGGGACTGATCAAGACCCCCTGAGTGTGGGTGTCAGTGAGGAGACCTAGGTAATCTATCCAGCCTTGGGCAGTAGATCAGTATTTATCCCGGGTATACATATGGACTTTGGACTCTCATCCAACAATGTGAGATGCACTCTCACCCTGAACTTTTGGGGGAGGGTCTAGGTCCTGCCCTGCATGAAATGACAGACTATGGACACCTCAAAGAGGGCTCACCCTCCCTGGGGAAATGAGGGGATATTGGGGGAGTGGGGAGGGGATGGGAGGAGGGGAGGGAAACGGAGAGGGACCTGGAACTGACTTGTGAAGCAACCTTGTTTCCAATTTAAATTTACTTTAATAAATAAAAAATAAAAGTAAAATATATATATATATATATATATATATATATGTTCCTTGTCTGTGGTTACTATAGGAAGGAGAAGTGTCAATTACCTGACCTTTAGTGTCTTAGTTTTAATGATTTCCTGTCTCTCCAATCCCCCTGGAGATGTAGAACTTTCTTGGTGGTTGTGGGAGGACTCTTGGAATAGTCATAATATATTAGAAAGCATAGTTGGGAAATAATGCTTAATTGATTAGCTGAATTATTAGAGAAGCTTTGTTATGACAGAAAGTTCTTTTAGACTATGGTTTTAATGTTTCTGTGGCACTTGCAGGAATGTGACTTCTTTTAAAGCAACTAAATGCATGATGACCTGAAGAGACATCTGCTTTCAGCCATTTGATGAATAAATCTTTTTCCTGACAGGTTTCACACATATACGGTTATATGTGGGTAAGCAGAAGGAAGAAACCTCAAATGGATGTGGTGACCACACCTGTTGTTATTTCTTTGTATCTGTTTCACATACTCAATTACAACACTAGTATCAACAGCAACACGAAAATTAAAGTACCTCTCTTTGATCGATCAGACAACCATGGATAAAAGTTGTGTATCAACAACAACAGTAAAAACAGAAAGACTACAAACTCATGGAAACTAACAGTTTGCTCCTTAATGACTCCTGGGTCAAGGTAGAAAGAAAGAAAGAAAAAAGAAAGAGAGAAAGAAAGGAAGAAGGGAGAGACCTCCTAGCATTCAACTACAATGAATGCACAACATATCCAAACTTATGGGACACTGCTATGAAAGGAGGAAAAAGAGGAAAGTTCATAGAACTACTTTCCTGAAAAAAGAAATTAGACAATTCTCATACAACAGACTTAACAGTACACCTGAAAGCTCTAGGAAAAAAACATGTTTAGAAAGCAGGAAATAACCAAATCAAACTAGCAATGGGGCATACAAAACATGAAGAATCAATCTACTGTAACCAGGTAAGACGTTCAGTGGGCAGACTGGACACCAATACATCCGCAAGATCTCAACCTACAATGTTTCCTGCTACAAGATGTGCTAACATATAGGTGGCACATATATTGAGGGAGTGGTCAAAAAATGACTGATACAGTATGAGATCCATGCCAATAGAAGGAACCCACCCTTGAGACTGCATGAAGTGCCAGGATCCAGAAGGTGGATAGTTGAAAGACCTAGGATAGATATAAAACATGACTGGAAAAATTCATCGAAATGGTTCCTAATGATCTTCTACTGTACTCTTAGATTGGTGTCTAGCCCATCTGTCATCAGAGAGATTTCATCCATGACCCGATGGAAACGCGTAAAGAGACCAACAGCCAAACATTAGACAAACTCAGGAATTCTGAAGAAGAAGGAGAGGAAGAATTTATAGGCAATAGAAGGACCAAGACCACCATAAAAAAGCCAACGAATCACCTAGCCCACAGAGACTTCACTAAAAACCACAGAGCTTGCACGGCAATGACAAAAGGCCTCTGCAAATAAGTGCCTGATTGGTAATATGGTATTCTTGTGGGACTTCTAAAAGTGGGAGCAGTGGCTGTCTCTGCATGGTCCAATGACCATTTTCCTCTAAGTTGCATCTTCAATTTGATATGACATGTTTGGGTGATATCCATTGGAGGACTGTATTCCAATGAAGAGGATTGGAAGAAAAGATGGGGCATCAGGGGAAAATGGGGAGAAATTTGGATGAGAGGACAGAGGTGGAACAGAAAATTGCTAAATAAATCAATATACATGCATACATATGTATATATATATTTATTTATATTTAAGTCCATATTGAAAAACTGATGCTGAAACATAAGTAGTCATATATCTTTAGAGGACATAGATTTCATATGGCAAAAAAATTAAAGCAGGGTCACTGTGAGTGATCAACAGTGGATTATGGAGTAAGAGAAACCTAAATTATGATGCTGTTTTTAAAGAAAGCCCTTGGCAATAAGCAAATGTTCATAGACCCATAATTTAGTATTTGCTAGTTTCTCTTGTGGAGGGAAATTTTTTTCGTTCAGATTTTAGTGTATTTTAATGAATCTGGTGGTATAGTATTGTTATGAAAAATAATGGATTTAAGAAAATTCTATGAAAAATTAGTGAGACGTAGGTAAAATGATCATGTAGTTATTAATATTGTCTCACCACTTATTCTGATCAAGCTCTATGGTTATGTGAGATATACACCTGCAGAAAGATGAGTTTTAAAAAGTGAATTGGAGTTCTATTTTATATTAATTTCTAAGTCTTTGAACAGATGTACCTGCTTGGATGGACAGTGTTGCTCACAGAAAACCTGAGTTATTAATTGAACACCACTGTTAAAGAACACATGAAAACTCCCTATGAGGTCAAGGTCCAAGAGGCACCACAGGTGATGAGAACGTTTTGCCATTGATTTTGCTTGCCCACAACAACCAAATCTTGTTTCCAAGACAGAATTTTGTGTCACGACCACCTCGACCAGCAAGGAAGACGCGACTCAGGAATCCTTCTCACAAGCAGTTTATTCAGGACCTTGAACAAATCTTCTGACCCCAGGGAGTGCCCGCCCACAGCTTAAAAAGGCCCTTGGGCGGCCAACCCCAGTAAGCCATGTGGCGACAGCAGATAGGTCCACATACGAGGAAGCAAGCCTGATATCCAGCCTTGACCAAATAAGGAGTTGTTTATCACAGAGAGCACTTGCTATCGGGCTAGCAGAGGCGGAAGCCAGCACCATCTTAAGGGTGCGGCACTTCGCAGCTCTCTACAGTTCCCCCTTTTTTGTTTAAAATGCAACAGGCAAGAGTAGAGGTCTGATCTCTGACAATGACAGGGACATTTTACTGATTTTTGTTTGGCGTCATCCACCCAACAAACATCAGACCCGTCCGATACCCTTTTTTCCAGAGGCGGGACTCTTGGGTACCAACCCGCATGCAATCAGACATGCTCTTCTCTGGGTCATTATTAGCTGACTCAGAGTGCAGTGCTCTGCCTCGCATCCTGAGCGTATTTAATTAGTTTTTAAGGTGGCTAACCATGCCTGTGGGGGACTGTCCTGCTTCAATAGCAGTAAAGGCCTGAATGATCATGGCTGCATTGTGTCTTTTTGTGTGACTCTAATCTTACATAGAAACCACAAGCAAACCTGGGAGACCAACACCAAGAGACCTGTTAATGCTCCTATACCCGCCCACTCCTTAAGATGGTCCATTGTAGAAGTCAGCCAGGACGATAATCCCGATGCAAAGGAAAGGTCCACTCTGGTGGAATTCACATGGACCACTGCCAGCCTCAACTCCTTCAAAGTATCTTCAAATTTAAGTGACCAATTCTGTAAAAGAAAACTGGACAAATACTTGGACAAATTTGTAGCTTTTGTAAAATTGGCATAATCCTTGCATTTTCCACTCGCAGCCTCCAGGTGCCAAGATTGTCACTCACTTCTCCTTAATTTGGCAGTGATTTTCCAAGCCTTAATGGCTATCTGATCCACCTGTTCAAACACCTGTCCTGGATATCCTGTCTGCATGTTTGCAAATCTACCTTTTCATTGCTGAAAGGGGGCACTGTTCACACCATGGGGATCATGACAATAGTTTGGAGTTCCTCCTCATCCTCCTCGTCCTCCTTGGAGTCCATAGACTCTGAGTCTTCTAGAGCTGAGTACATCTTTCTTTTCTGTTTTCCTCCCTTTTTACCATTTGTAACTGCTTCACTACATTTCTGATCCTCAAGGGAACTTTTTACTAGTCTCCAGACAGGCCGAACACCACCTCTGAGCATTTAAAATAATTCAGCATTTATCATCAAGTGTACTTTAGCAGTTGTTCCTTCCTGAGCAATATCCAGAATTTTTGTGTATTTTCCATATTGTTCCTCAGTCCCATGTCTCCCTAACTTTCAAAAATCTTAGATTCTTAGAAAGAAGCAGCTCATTCAGAGCCAAAAAATTGGGTGCAACTGAGAAGCGCCCATAGCCAAACTAACAATGTTTTTACTTTCGGGTCGCTGCTAGCCAAACTAACAATGTTTCTTTTAAGCTTCTAATGTTTCTTTTTAGCTTTTACTTTGGGTTCCCTGCTAGCCAAGCTAACAATGTTTTTACTTTTGGTTCGCTGCTCCACGAACCATTTGTCCTGCTCTGTCTTTACCTACAGAGAGGAGTAAACCAACTGCTCTTGTCCCAGTCATTTTTTTGCCCCGCTCTTGTCGTGGTCCCTTTTTTAGTCTAAGATTCTTTGATGGCAGCAACTCCTTGAGTGCCAGAAAAATTGGGCGGGATGTGGAATTACCCATGTTTTAATAACAAACAGTGAAAAGAAAACCCAAAAAATAAAATTGAATACCACCCAAAGGGCCAAGAAAAAAATAATATCCTCTGTCTCACTTTTACTCCATCCGCTTTGACGCGGCTCTACTACTTTCCTTTTTATCCCGTCAGCTTTGACGCGGCTCTACTACTTTCATTTTTATCCCGTCCGCTTTGACACGGCTCTGCTGCTTTGCTTTCCTGTCCGCTTTGACGCGGCTCTGCTGACCGTTCTCCCCTTCTCTACGGGTGAGAACAATAATCCCGCTCTATTCGAGGATCCCCACCTTACCTGGGGACTTACCGGTGCACCCCCTGACTGCCGTGAGTTCTGAATTCCTTTCTTCGTACGAGCGTCCCCGTACGGGCCACCAATTGTCACGACCACCTCGACCAGCAAGGAAGACTCGACTCAGGAATCCTTCTCACAAGCAGTTTATTCAGGACCTTGAACAAATCTTCTGACCCCAGGGAGTGCCCGCCCACAGCTTAAAAAGGCCCTTGGGCGGCCAACCCCGGTAAGCCATGTGGCGACAGCAGATAGGTCCACATACGAGGAAGCAAGCCTGATATCCAGCCTTGACCAAATAAGGAGTTGTTTATCACAGAGAGCACTTGCTATCGGGCTAGCAGAGGCGGAAGCCAGCACCATCTTAAGGGTGAGGCACTTCGCAGCTCTCTACAATTTTGAAACTTAATAGATTGTAAGATCCAGAAGAGTTGGATAACTCCAAGCAAACAGTGTCTCCTTCATACAACAGGATTGATTGATGCATAATGAACCTACAGGGACTGTGAAAACCTGCACAGGGCCTGAGCCAAGTCAAGCCATATGGGTTCTCAGTGTTGATGGAGGGACATGGACACAGGCAGTCATCCCTAACCAGGAAGTTTCTACAACTGACCCTTGCTTGCAAGGGAAAATCTATTGTTCTCCAGTCTCTTTGGGCGTATTAACCCATTTAAGTGTGGGCACAAGTGCAACAGTAGATATTTAATGGAAATTTAACTTTATGACACTTTTCATGATATTTTCACTCATAACACATTGTTTGTGCATTTCCTTTACATCTTACTGCACTTTTGCCTGTATCTCATGGTTACATAGTTGTATGTTTTTATGGGTTTTGTGTGTGTGGCATCCTTATTTTCTTAGTTTTTTAATGCCTGATGTTTTGATCCTTCTCGTTTTTAACTCCCTTGCTTTCTACAAACAGAAAGAAATGGTGGGATGTTCACCGAATGGGGAGATGGGGAAAATCTAGAAGGCGTTGGAAAAGGACTATCAATGACCAGAATAACTTGTATTAATTTTCTTCAGTTGCATCATAAAATATATAAAAACTGATTAAAATATACAAGAACATATAAGCTTGTGAAGTGTTTAACAAATAATCTACACTCAACTGGAGAATGTAAGCATCACATATCAATCATATCAGGTGCAGGTCAGCTAGTAGACTCAAGAAAGGAAAACAGAGAGGATAAACATTACCCTCCAGAGAAGTTTCTGAGCTTCTTATCCCTATGGCGTTTACATCTTGATTCTCTGTGTTTCTCCTATCCAGAGTTCTCCTGGAATCCTAGTCCCAACTATCTTGCTTCACTATTGGCCAACAGTGCTTTATTGACATATACACAGGACTTCCCCCATCACCCTCCATATCAACTTCATTTCTCTTCTGGGGATTCTTGGCTCCATTGCGCCTACTGCAGTTTAGGATCTCCCATGCAGGTGGGTGTTTCATTGCTTACAATGAAACTGCACTGTCTGCCTTGAGTAGTAATACATACCTGCAAATTCAGTGCTCAAAGAAATCAGTTGTAGGAATAAATGGATTTTTAATGTGAGATGATGATTGAATGTTTCAGAGATGGATTAAATATTGTGCCAATATTACTTTTAGTGTTCCTCTAAAAAAGAGGCTCCCCCCTGGTGTCAGTATGATTAAACTCTAGAAGTTGCCAATTTAGGACCTTTTCTGCCTTCATCACGCTACACCTGTGGCAGAGCACCTGAGGTCAGAAAAACACAGTAAGTCTTCACCTCAACTGTAGTGCCCATATCAATATGGCACATTCAGATACAGATTCAACAGAGCGAGGAGGCAGCACCTTACTACTCACAGATTGGTGAACAACTATATAAAATGTATTACATTGAGAAGTAAGTAGAAACCAGCAAATGCATGCTGTAAGTCAATTTATTTCCTGTCCTCCAGTTGGGGGAATAAAGGACAGTACTTAGACAAGATTCCTCATGGGTGGAAGTACATATCCTTAGAAAACGCTCTCCCTGTCTCTGTCACTGTCTCTCTCTGTCTCTGTCTCTCTCACTGTCTCTCTATCTGTCTCGCTATGTCTCTCTCTCTCTGTTTCTCTCTATATATATCTGACTGTGTATCTCTCCTATTCCAGGTCAATTTTCCTCTTATTCTGGGACAGAGCTGGTGTTAATAAAGCTTTATAGGAGTTGAATGTTTTCATTTATGAAGGATGGATTTATAACATGATTCCAGGACAGAGAAAATCCAATTACATCTGTATAACTTGGTTTCTATGAAAGTACAAATATATGCATTCTTGCTACAAATATTAAAGCAAAACTATATGTTGTGGGGCATCAGCGGACTCCTGTCTGTTTTGTTCTAATTTCAATATCATGAATAACATGCACTGACAGTTCCTAAAGGGAAGCAGATGGAGCCAATAGGCTGAAGGGCTTCTCTCCTATCTACACCACAGTCTCTGAATGTAATGGTGTTGGCAATGAAATCCATACAGGCTGTTGGAAAGTCTCCAGCACACAACTTTCATTTTATTTATTTAATTATTTTTTGGTTTTTCAAGACAGGGTTTCACTGTGTTTTGGAGGCTACCCCGCAACTAGCTTTTGTAAACCAGGTTGGCATTGAGCTCACAGAGATCTTATAGCCTTTGCCTCTTGAGTGCTGGGATTAAAGGTGTGCACCGCCACTGCCCAGCCAAGTGCACAACTTTAATACCAACTTCAGCTGCCATTTATTTCTTAGGTACTGGTGGATCTACAGTGCTTCCTGCTGATTTGGAGAAACCACAATTATACATTTGTCTCTGGGCTGACAGACAGTGCCCAAGCTATGGCTCTTTCTTCTCTCTTTATTGTCTTTGGTTATGTTGAATAGATATTTCAAGGATAAATGGAGAGCTGTGCCTCAAATTTTTTCCAGATTCATGAAACCCAGTTTTTTTAGTGTTGTTGCATCTAACTACCACAGTGACCCCAAGTACTAGGCAGTGTCTACAAGAACTCTACCAGAGCAAAATTCAAACACTCTGTAGGATAAAGGGGATCACGAGGTATCCAACGCCCTCTGTCTATTGATGGTGTATCAGTGGAGGTCCATGTTCTATAAAGACTTGAGAATGTGGGGCAGGTAACTGACCCAGGGAAGCAAGTAAATATGGGACCAGGTAATAATGTAAGCTCTAAGAACCTACCACTGTGTACATGTAAACACACTGAATTTATTTTTTGTGAAAAATAATGTAATAATTTTTTGACAAACTTACATGAATTATACTTGTGTGGCAATGCATTTTCACATGTATATCACATTCTAAGAGACTGAATCTTTGTGAGGAGCCGCCCTCGCTATCGCTATTGCCGTTAGAAGATGGCGCTGACATCTGCTGTCAGTTGGAGTTAACCGTTTAAGCTGTGCCTCTCCCGTGGCGTCATCTGGGGTGATGTGCAAACCACCAATCCCGGCTCTACACGTCTCACTCGGAGCTCCTAGGCTTATATAAGGGGCTGGGTTTCTTAGCTTGGGGTCTCCCTCTAAGAAGCTGATCATCTATCTCTCAAGATGCATTAAAGCTTTACTGCAGAAGGATCCGAGTGTTCTGCGTCGTTCTTGCTGGCGAGACGGTAGCGCAGGACATCTGGTGCCGAAACCCGGGAACTCTTCAACATCGCCGGCGCCACGGGAGACCCCTCGGAAGACGGGGCGGATTCAGAACTGCAGGGACGTAAGTTCAGAGAGGTATGCTTTATCCTGAACACCCCTTTTCTCGACTTTGGCCTTAGTTTGTCATCACCGTGGGACGGGTCAGTGGAGGCTTTGGTGCTAGTCCTGTTTGTCCTTCTCCTTCATCGTGGCTGGTGCTGACAGAACGGTGCTGTCAGTCTGGTGCTGTCAGTCTGGTGCTGTCAGTCTGGTGCTGTCAGTCTGGTGCTGTCAGTCTGGTAACGGAGTTGAGCGCCGTTTTTTAGATAAGCCGCTAGCGCGATGGGGTTGTCACAGTCAGTGGTTACTGCCCTACAGACTGTGCTAAAACAAAGAGATCTTAAAATTGCACCACGAACACTTCAAAATTTTGTGAAGGAGGTAGATAGAGTGGCACCATGGTATGCTTGTTCCGGGTCCCTCACTGTGGCCTCATGGAACAAGCTAGGTAAAGAACTAGACAGGAAGCATGCAGAAGGAGATCTCCACTTAGGTACCAAAGCCATTTGGAAGCTAGTTAAAAACTGCTTGGAGGATGAGGCCTGTCACCCTGCTATAATAGAAAGTCAGGGAACCTTAGAGGAAGTTCAGGATAGCATGTCAGAAACTGAACGGAGTGAGAGAATGGGAGCTCGCAAAAGGAAAGACATGTCTAAGAAAAAAGGCCCTCCCCGAGAAGTTAAGAAAGGGGGAGAGAGAGAAGGGAGTGATCATTCACCCCCTAACAAATCTAAGAAAAAGAAAAAGCCAGAATCTAGTCTATACCCTACAGTAGAGCTAGAAGCCTTGGAGCTAGATAATTCTGATTCTGACACTCTGTATTCTAGCGAAGAAGGTGGTCTAGAGGAGGAGGTGGCACGGTATGAGGAAGAAAGATATCACCCTGATAGACACCGGCCACTGAAAACAAAAATGAATGTGAGGCCACCGCCTATAAATCCGGCGGGCTCACGCCCTCAGCGCCTCCGCAGTATGAGCTTCGGCTGAATACTGGTACTGACTCCTTTTACCTTAAGAGGAACGGAGAAAAATACAAATGGCTTTTCCAGTATTCGAGAATGTGGAAGGCGGAAGAGTACATACCCCTGTAGATTACAATCAAATCAAAGAATTGGCCGAATCCGTTCGTAATTATGGGGTCAATGCTAACTTTACCACATTACAGGTGGAAAGGCTTGCTAATTTTGCCATGACTCCCACTGACTGGCAGACGACAGTGAAAGCAGTGCTTCCCAATATGGGACAATACATGGAATGGAAGGCTCTCTGGTATGATGCAGCCCAGGCACAAGCTAGAGTTAATGCCACGGCTGAAGATGAGAATCAGAGGCAGTGGACATTTGAAATGCTGACAGGTCAGGGTCAACATGCCCTTAATCAAACCAACTACATCTGGGGTGTCTATGGTCAGGTGTCGGCCGCCGCTATTAAAGCATGGAAGGCCCTCACAAAAAGGGGAGAGTCCAGTGGACACCTTACAAAGATTGTCCAAGGACCCCAAGAGCCATTTTCAGACTTTGTGGCCAGAATGACAGAGGCCGCCAGTCGCATCTTTGGTGATTCAGAACAAGCTATGCCCCTGATTGAGCAACTTGTCTATGAACAAGCAACCCAGGAATGTCGAGCGGCTATCGCCCTCGCAAAAGCAAAGGTTTACAAGATTGGCTCAGAGTGTGCAGGGAGCTGGGGGGACCCCTAACCAATGCAGGACTAGCTGCCGCCATTTTACAAACGCACAGGTATAGAGATTTATCTAATCGAAAAGCTTGTTTTAATTGTGGGAGAATGGGGCACCTTAAGAAAGATTGTCAAGCCCCTGAAAGAACAAGAGAATCGAAGCTTTGCCATCGTTGTGGTAAAGGTTATCATAGGGCTAGCGAATGCAGGTCAGTCCGGGATGTAAAAGGGAGGCTTCTGCCCCCTATTGAAGAACCCAAGGTACCCCAATCAAAAAACGGGTCACGGGGCCCATGGTCCCAGGGCCCTCAGAAATATGGGAACCAATTTCAGAAAAGCAATCAAGAGGAAGTAGAGGTTTCCGAGGAACCCCGGAATGGACTTGCGTGCCGCCTCCGACTTCTTACTCATGCCCCAAATGAATGTTCAACCGGTCCCAGTCCATTCCCCTGGACCTTTGCCCCCTGCCACCATTGGGCTTATTCTGGGCCGTGGCTCCTTAACTTTACAGGGACTCATTATATATCCTGGAATTGTTGACCCGTATCATAAAGAGGAGATTCAAGTTCTCTGTTCTAGCCCTCGGGGTGTATTTTCTATAAAGCAGGGAGATAGAATTGCACAACTGGTGTTGCTGCCCTCCCTCGGGGATGGAGAAACCTACACTTTACAAAAAAGGGCTATGGGATCTTCTGGAAGTGATTCAGCCTATCTGGCTATACCCCTAAATGAGAGACCTACAATAAAATTGTTAATTAATGGAAAAGAATTTGAAGGGATAATGGATACGGGAGCAGACAAAAGCATTATTTCACTCCATTGGTGGCCGAAGTCTTGGCCCACTGTTGTTTCATCTCATTCTCTACAAGGTCTTGGATACCAGTCCTCTCCTGCCATCAGTGCCTCAGCCTTAACCTGGCGGAACGCTGAGGGCAAACAGGGATGTTTTACCCCCTATGTGTTGCCACTCCCTGTAAATTTATGGGGACGGGATGTGTTACAAGCCATGGGCATGACCCTAACTAATGAATACTCCCCCAGGCATCAGCCATTATGGCAAAGATGGGGTATACAAACGGTAGAGGCTTGGGTAGGCAAGAACAAGGCAGAATAAAACCCATTACACAACACGGAAATCGGGGTAGAAAAGGACTGGGTTTTATTTAGGGGCCGTTGAGGCTTCACGACCCATACCATGGAAAACAGAGGAGCCGTTATGGGTCTCTCAATGGCCTCTATCCTCTGAAAAATTAGAGGCTGTCACAAGATTAGTGCAAGAACAGGAACGGCTGGGGCATCTAGAGCCTTCTACCTCCCCATGGAATACACCAATTTTTGTTATTAAGAAGAAATCTGGGAAGTGGAGATTACTCCACGACCTGCGGGCCATTAACAATCAGATGCATCTTTTTGGCCCTGTTCAAAGAGGCCTTCCTTTGCTTTCTGCACTTCCTCAAGATTGGAAGCTTATTATTATAGATATTAAGGATTGTTTCTTCTCTATTCCACTTTACCCACAGGATAGACCAAGGTTTGCCTTCACTATCCCTTCTCTTAATCATATGGAACCAGACAAGAGATTTCAGTGGAAGGTACTGCCGCAAGGCATGGCCAATAGCCCAACAATATGTCAGCTGTATGTGCAGGAGGCTTTGGAGCCAATTAGGAAGCAATTTACATCTTTAATCATGATCCATTATATGGACGATATTCTTATTTGTCACAAAGAGTTAGATGTTTTACAAAAGGCTTTCCCCATGCTGGTGGCTGAATTAAAACAGTGGGGATTAGAGATTGCCTCAGAAAAGGTTCAAATTGCAGATACAGGCCTCTTTTTGGGCTCAATGATTACTCCCAAAAATATAGTTCCTCAGAAAATAGAAATTCGCAAAGACCACTTACAAACATTAAATGATTTTCAGAAACTTCTGGGAGATATAAATTGGTTGAGGCCCTTTTTAAAAATTCCATCTGCTGATCTAAAACCCCTCTTCGATCTCCTGGAGGGTGAGCCTCATATCTCCTCACCCAGAAAATTTACCCCTGCCGCCCACCGAGCCTTACAGATGGTGGAAGAGGCCTTACAGGAAGCACAATTACAACGTATTGAGGAGTCACTACCTTTTAATCTGTGTGTTTTTAAGACAGCTCAATTGCCAACTGC
This sequence comes from Mesocricetus auratus, assembly GCF_017639785.1. Classification (NCBI taxonomy): domain Eukaryota; kingdom Metazoa; phylum Chordata; class Mammalia; order Rodentia; family Cricetidae; genus Mesocricetus; species Mesocricetus auratus. The sequence continues at coordinate 4,113,783 of NW_024429186.1, forward strand.
AGTCCTGTGGCAACATGGACCATTACTTTGGATTCATCCAAATGCTTCCCCTGCTAAGATTATTGACTGGTACCCTGATGCTGTTGCACAGCTCGCGCTCGCGGAATAAAAGCAGCTGTTACACATTTTGGCAGGGATCCTGATTCCTTGATTGTGCCTTATACTGCTGCACAAGTTCAGACCTTGGCAGCCACATCTAGTGATTGGGCAGTTTTAGTTACTTCCTTTTCAGGACAAATTGATAATCATTTTCCAAAGCATCCAATTTTACAGTTTGCCCTAAACCAGGCTATAGTGTTTCCACAAGTGACAGCTAAAGACCCACTCCCAGATGGGACTGTGGTGTACACTGATGGATCAAAAACTGGTATGGGAGCTTATGTGGTCAAGGATAGGGTTATATCTAAACAATATAATGAAACTTCACCTCAAGTTGTAGAATGTCTGATAGTACTGGAGGTTCTTGAGGCTTTTCCAGGACCCCTCAATATTGTATCAGATTCCTCTTATGTGGTTAATGCAGTTAATCTCCTTGAGATAGCTGGAATAATAAGATCCTCCAGCAGAGTTGCTAACATCTTTCAAAAGATACAAGCTGCCTTGTTAAATAGGAGATTTCCTGTTTTCATTACCCATGTCCGAGCACATTCTGGACTCCCAGGTCCCATGTCCTTAGGGAATGACTTAGCGGACAAGGCTACAAAGCTGGTGGCCGCTGCCTTGTCTACCCATGCACAAGCAGCAAAAGAATTCCATAAGCGCTTTCATGTGACGGCTGAGACCTTGCGCCGTCGTTTTGCTCTATCCAGGAAAGAGGCTAGGGAAATTGTTACTCAATGCCAGAATTGCTGCGAATTCTTACCTACTCCCCACATGGGAATAAACCCACGTGGCATTAGACCATTGCAGATGTGGCAGATGGATGTTACTCATATTCCCTCTTTTGGAAGGCTTCAATATGTTCATGTTTCTGTTGACACCTGTTCTGGCGTAATGTTCGCCACACCCCTAACAGGGGAAAAGGCCTCATATGTGATTCAACATTGCCTTGAGGCCTGGAGTGCTTGGGGAAAACCCAGAATTTTAAAAACAGACAATGGACCAGCATATACCTCTCAAAAATTCCGACAGTTTTGTCGGCAAATGGATGTTACCCATCTAACTGGCCTACCTTATAACCCTCAAGGACAGGGCATTGTGGAACGTGCCCATCGTACACTCAAATCATATCTGATTAAACAAAAGGGGAGTATTGAGGATGTTCTACCCTCGGTACCAAGAGTTGCTGTATCCATGGCACTTTTTACCCTTAATTTCTTGAACTCTGATGCCCAAGGCCACACTGCGGCCGATCGCCACAGTTTAGAGCCTGATAGGCCAAAAGAAATGGTAAAATGGAAAGATGTGCTTGACTGATCTCTGGAAAGGCCCGGATCCTATTCTAATAAGATCCAGGGGAGCTGTGTGTGTTTTTCCACAGGAGGAAGAAAACCCCCTGTGGATCCCTGAAAGACTCACTCGAAGAGCTCCTTCACAACTCCAGAATAAGAAGGATGGAGGCCAAGTGGGTGATGAAGACTCTCCTACTCGGGATGATGGTTCCTAGTATGATGGGAGAGTTACGGTGGGCCATCATGTCTACCTTCCCCCTACCGATGCCAGTGATGCAGAATGCCCAGGAGTTCCCTAGATTTTTCACAACTAATAGAGAGTTGGGGCTTGCCTTTTTGCCTTTAGATCCTCAGATACAGAGTTTTCAGGATGAGAGAACCTTGTCATTAGTAGGAAGCTTGTGCTTTACTGTGATTTCTTCATTAAAGGATAATTTTATTCATATGGATCCAGAAAGATCTAATGCTAATCCTTTTGAATTAATGGAAGCTGTACTGATCTTTCTCCTATGATAGTGAGAAGGGACAGATTACTTTTGATTGGAAAGGGGCATTAGGCAACAGTCTGAGTGAGGGACAGAGCTCTGGATCATCTGATTGGTCCTCCTCCAATGTTAAGTATACCCCTTTTAAGAGAACTAATTATTCAGCTGCTCCAATTTGTGTTTGGCTGCCCTTTATTTGGGTTGTGAGTAATGATACCTTAGGTAAGAATCAGAAAGAAATAAATTGCTCTGCTTAGAATTGTTTTTATGCATTATGCTGGGATGCTATTAAGCACCCTTTTGCTTTGGTAATGCGCATGCCTCGATTTGTTCCAGTTCCTGTTGAGACGCCAAGTAATTTGAGTTTGTTTAGGGAAAAGCGATATTTTTGGGATCTCTGCTATTATTGTGGGCCTGATAGCCACCGCCGCGGTTACTGCTTCGGTTACCGCCTCGGCCCTTGCACTTTCTGCCACAGTGCAGACAACTCAAACCATTAATGAACTATAGGCCACTGTGACCATGGTCCTAGATAAACAGGCCACTGCCAATTCTCAGATACAAGGAGGCCTGATGTTGGTAAACCAACAGATTAATTTGGTTCAGGAACAATTGGATATATTGTGGCAGATGGCCCAATTGGGATGTGAACAAAAGTTGCCTGGCCTTTGTGTCACTTCAGTACTATATGAGAATTTTACAAGAGCAGCTAACCTGTCACAAGCTCTGTCTCAACATTTATTACAGAATTGGACTTTCGAGTTTGAGCAGACACTCCGTGAGTTGAGAATGGCGATCCTGCAAGTGAATTCGACGCGTCTGGATCTTTCTCTGATGGAAGGCCTCTCCTCCTGGATTTCATCTGCATTTTCTTATTTTAAGGAATGGGTGGGGGTAGGATCATTTAGCCTAGTTCTCTGCTGTGGAATAGTGTTGATGCTTTGGATGGTGTGTAAGCTCAGAGCCCAAACAAAAGAGACAAAGTGGTGGTGGCACAAGCACTTGCTGCCTTAGAACACGGAGCCTCCCCTGACATTTGGTTAACCATGTTAAAGCAATAGGTCGCTGGCCTCCCGGCTCTTGCACCCCACGAGGCTAGTCTCATTGCACGGGATAGAGTGGGTAGGCTTCAGCAGCCCAAGGAGTTGCAAGGCTAAGCACTGCACAGGAGAGGTCTGCGGTATAACGACTTTCTCCTGGGAGATAAGTCATCTTGCATGAAGGTTCTATGTCATGATCTCCTTCCCCCAGAAAAACGACATCGGACTGGTCAGGGCTCCCTCTGGGGATAAGACCCTGGAGAGGAGCTTTGTACATGTTCCAAATTTGCACATGGGGATTTGACCTCTGTCTCCACTCCAAAGTTGTGGGTGTCCTATTGCTTCAAAAATAAATGAATAGGGCGAGATGTGAGGAGCCGCCCTCGCTATCTCTATTGCCGTTAGAAGATGGCGCTGACATCTGCTGTCAGTTGGAGTTAACCGTTAGAAGATGGCGCTGACATCTGCTGTCAGTTGGAGTTAACCGTTTAAGCTGTGCCTCTCCCGTGGCGTCATCTGGGGTGATGTGCAAACCACCAATCCCGGCTCTACACGTCTCACTCGGAGCTCCTAGGCTTATATAAGGGGCTGGGTTTCTTAGCTTGGGGTCTCCCTCTAAGAAGCTGATCATCTATCTCTCAAGATGCATTAAAGCTTTACTGCAGAAGGATCCGAGTGTTCTGCGTCGTTCTTGCTGGCGAGACGGTAGCGCGGGACATTGAACCATCCCTGTGTGGGGCTTTATCTGTGATTTGAGTTTTAGTAATGTTTCTTTTAGGAATGTGGATGCCTTTTCATTTGGGGCATAGATGTCCAGAATTGATACATCATCTTGGTGAATTTCTCCTGTGATGAGTATGTAATGACCTCCTTCATCTGTTTTGATTGATTTTACATTAAAGTCTATTTGGTGAGATACTAGGATGCCTACCCCCGCTTGTTTCTTGGGTCAATTTGATTGGAAAATCTTTTCCCAACCTTTGACACTGAGGTAATATCTGTCTTTGAGTGTGAGATGTGTTTCTCTTTCTTGTATGCAGCAGAAGGACTGGTTCTGTCTTCTAATCCATTTTGTTAACCTTTGTGTTTTTATGGGTGATTTAAGGCCATTAATAATGAGGGATAATATTGACCATTGATTGCTCATTCTTCTTTGATTTGGAATGGTTGTTGTTTGTGGAATTATGTGTGGAATTCCACTGCTTTTTTCTTCTGGCTGTTGGCAAAATGAGATTATCTAATGCCCATTTTTTGCTGGTTGCAATTAACTTACTTTGGTTATCGTTTTTGTTTAAGGACTTTCTGTACGGCTGGGTTCATGGATATTATTGCTTGAATCTCGTTTTGTTCTGGAATATCTTGTTTTCTCCATCTATAGTGATTGAGAGCTTTGCCGGGTATAGTACTCTGGGCTGGTATCCATGGTCTCTTAATGTTTGTAGAATATATATGCAAGATCTTCTGGCTTTCAGAGTTTCCATGGAGAAGTCAGGTGTAATTCTCATAGGTTTGCCTTGATATGTTACTTGGCCTTTTTCCTTAGCTGCTCTTAATATTCTTTCTTTATTCTGTATATTTGGTTTGTTGATTATTATGTGGCGAGGGGACTTTTTTGTGATCCACTCTTTTTGATGTTCTGTAAGCTTCTTGTACCTTCATTGGCATGTCTTACTATAAGGTGGGAAATTTTTCTTCTATAATTTTGTTGAATATGATTCCTGCCACTTTGATGTGGTTTTCTTCACCCTTTTCTATACCTATTATTTTTAAGTTTTGTCTTTTCATTGTGCCCCAGATTTCCTGGATGTTTTGTGTCAGGGGTTTGTTGGACTTAAAATTTTCTTTGGTTGATGAATCCATTTCTCTAACTGTATCTTCAACACCTGAGTTTGTCTCTTTCATCTCTTGTATTCTGTTGGTAATGCTTGAATCTGTAGTACCTGTACGTTTACCCAGGTTTTCTATTTCCATCCTTTCTTCAGTTTGTATTTTTTGTCTCTATTTCATTTTTCAACCCTTCCAATGTTTGAGTTGTTTCTTGCATTGTTTGGTTTATCTTTTCATCCATTTCTTACATTTTATGATTTTTTTGGTTTGCTTTTTCTTCCATTTCTTGCAATTTTTGTTTTTTTTTTACTTCCATTTCTTTGAGGGATTTTCCTATATCCTCTTTTAGGGCCTCTATCATTTTCATGTAGTTGTTTTTAAGGTCATTGTCTTCTGCATGATCTGTTCTTCTATTTTGGAATGTTGGAGTCTTGCTGGTGTGTAGTCTCTAGAATCTGGCAGTGTCATATTTGCTTCTCTGCTGCTTAGTGTGTTGTTGTATTGTCTCTTTCCCATCGTTTATTCTAGTGGATGCATAAAGAGCTCCTTACTGGTCTGGTGGTTAGGGGACCAGAGCTCCCATTTGGTGGGAGTAAGCAATTCCAATAGTCTGGTAGTTCTTCTATTCCTCAACCTAGTTCTGGTGTTGTTGGTGGAGAAGAAGCCCGGGAATCTGGGGTGTGTAGTCTCCCACCTGTTTCTCTGGTCTCTTTGGTGGAAGAGAAGCCAAGGATCTGGTGTGTGTGGCTCCTACTGGCATTGGAGGCTCTGTGGAAGTCCCCAGGCACTGGTCCCCTGGACCGGCTGGTCCCCTGGTCTGGACCCGCTGGTTCCCTGGTCTCGTTGGTGGAAGTAAAGATATGGGATTTGGGTTGCTTGGCTCCCTCTGAGATGGGAGGCTCCTTGGGAGTCCCCAGGCATTGGAAGGCATGCCTTGTTTACCTGGACCTGCTGGTTTCCTGGTCTCCTTGGTGGAAGAGAAGACCTGGATTCTGGGCTGCCTGGCTCCCGCTGGGATGGGAAGATCTGTGGCAGTCCCCAGGCAATCCCCAGGCACTGGAATGCAGGCCTGGATGCAGGGCCTGTTTTCCTGGTCCCACCGGACACACTAGTCCCATGGAGAGTAAGAGGTCAAATTTTCACTATTTCAGATGATATGACAGCATAAATGAATGACCCAAAGAACTCTACCAGGGAACTATTACAGCTGATTAACACCCTCAGCAATGAGGCAGGCTACAAGATCAACTCGAGAATATCAATACCCCTACTGTATAAAAACTAAGTCAGTACTGCAGGACGTACTTAGTGAGAATAGTTTACAGAAACAGAGGTGAATGGTAACCTGACTGCAGATAAACAAACTAGATGCAGAGAAGAGACAACCATGCTCCTCCACACAGCTGCTCATCAAACCCTCAAGTCTAATGTAACAAGAAATGAAATAACCAATATTTCAGGAAAACAGGACACCACCCAACAAATTATAGGAAACAGAAAACCTCATCCTATACTGACCTTAAATGGAAATGGCCTCAAATATCACCAAAAAAAGATACAACAAATTGATGAGATTAAAAAAAAGAAAAAGAACAACCTATATTCTGTGTTCAAGAAACACAGTTAAACACACTTAGTAGGCATAACTAAAGTTTCATTATGAAATAATTAAAAGCAAGCTGCCAAGCAACGAGAAACAGAAGCAGGCTTCTGTAAACATTTGACTAAAATGGATGTGATTAAAAGGGGTGCTACATATTAGCACTGGAAAGAATTCATCCAGGAGATACAGCCATTACAAATATTTACGCACAGCTTTGGATCCCAAACTTCATAAACAAACACCAATGACAATAGTCCACATAGGTACCGACACAATCGTAATTTGGGACTTCAATACCCTACTCTCAAATTAAGATAGGTCTTCCAAACTACAAACAGGTAAAGAAAATTCAGAGCTAAACTGTTCTAAGGATGAACTGGACTCAACAGACATATTTCACCTAACAGATAGGGAGTATACCCTTTTCTCATATGGAACCTTCTCAATATCTATCACATTATAGGATACAAATCACAATAATTGCAAAAAATTCCAGATAGATCGTTTTCTCCTCTGCTGGGTGATGGTAACTTCTGGCTGTTGGGAGCTAAGTCCTCCTCCTGGCTGTGCACCCTCAGGAAGAGCCTACTCTGAGATAAAAGAAGAAGAAGTGTGCAGCTGTCACTGAGAATTCCCTCAGTGTGGCAGTGGATGCATTCAAGGACCAGTTCTCCCTGAAGTCGAGTTTAGCTCTGCTACCACTGAAGACACAGCCCTGCATTCCAATGCAGCTGACACAGTGAGCTGGTTCCCTGTGTGCTCAGAAACATCCTCAAGCTGAGGATGCTGAGGACCAGCCGGGGGAGCTGTAGACTCAACTTTCACCAGGAAAGAAATTGTACTAAATATAAGAAACATCTGGAGACTGAGGGAGTCCTCTGAGACCCTAAGGTTTCCTGTCCTGACCTCAAATAACTGCCGAGACCATCCAGTACAAGGGATGTAGCTACTGTGACTAGACTCTGAGTGTGAATTCAGCAAAATTTCTTTGTTAAGTAATATGGCACATACAAGTTCTGTTCATTACATGGGGACCTTATAGGAAGGACAAGCATCCATTGTACATACATATAAGAAGGTCACATTTTTCAAACATAAGTTGTCAGACATCCAGCCATCTTCATCACAGCCGTCAGGATCATCATCTGTAAGTCTATCTGTAACAACTTTCCACTGTCAGGAGGTTTTTTCTCAACTGCAGTATGTGACTGTGACCTGGGATCTCAGTCCTTGATGTTTCAGCCCCAGTGTTGAGCTCATGTAGCTCTGCTGTGGGAGAACACACTGTCCAGTGCTGCACCAAGCTCAGGGGAAGGAGATAGGGAGAAGCTGGGGATAATCACACAGTCTGTCCTTCACTGCCTTTAGGATTTCATGTCTCATTTTTTATGTGCATAGTTTTTTCTAAAAGGAATGGTTTTTAGTCAAATTTGTAAAACCAAGTCTTATATATGACCTTTGAGACTTGGGAAAAATATCATAAGAGCATACATTAAATCCAGATTGTCCCTGTTCACACTCAGGATCAGAAAGTAGAGACAATCAGACATCCTCACTCCTACAGCACACCGCTGTCCCTCACACATGCGTTCTCACAATGTTTCATATGACATCCTGATGGACAGGCCGCCTCCATCTGTTCACAGCTCTCTGGAACTCAGCTAGGATCTGTTTCATTATGGTGATTTATTGTGTTTAAAGTCCTCCAGTCTGGTGTGATGTCCGAGGTGTATGTACCACACCTGTCCTATGTAGAATTTCATCTTACTATGGAGACTCATGAGATTAATTGTGATTTCTCATAAGGGATTAACTTTCTTTCTAGAGCCAGTTTTCTTTCTGGTATACAAGTGAATGACTCCTCCTATGTGTTTATAGATAGAAATGATTGGACCAATGTGTTATTAGTTCATGAAACAAGAGAGGACATGTAGAGGGACAGAGACTTTTTGGAAAATCCCAAGAGGTAACAGTGGGGCACACTGGGTATGGATATTATCATACTTTGTTTTATACATGGATTAAATTTAAAATATAAAATATGTAATACAAAAGTATCAATTTTACATAGTTTTAGAATTTTCATACTTCTATATTTTTTACCCTGTGTTATTTCTCCCACAAACTCTTCCATTCATTTTCTCTCCCCTCCTACATTACCTTTATTCTACTAGACAACTCACTTATACTTCATCATGTATTTTTATTCACAGCTGTATGTTAGCATGCGATATCTATAAACTACTGATGAGAGTCTCATTTTGTGTCTGGCTTCTGAGATCACATTAAGTAATGCATTTATCTCTAGTTCTATCCTAAATGATGTAAGTTTCATATTCCCTGTAGATGTGTAAATTCTGTTGAGTTGTTTATATAAGCATTTCTTCTTGGTGAGATACTCTGTTGATAGATAGTTTATTTCCATAATTTTGTTATTGTGATATTGCTTCAGTAATCAAGCTGTTTACTTGATTTCTGAAGTACATTTGCTTTTGTTCATTTGGGAGATTTTTTCAGTATACAATCTGGTGCACAGGCAAATATTCATTGCATGTATCTGAAAGGAGGCTGTAAATTTAATACTCAGTAGGTTTTAAATTTCCCATCACTGTCATCATCATCACAGCCACCCTCTGTAAATCAATCTGATAACTTTGTCCCAGGTGGAACCACTGTCTCAGGCCTGAAATCTTTTGAGACCTTAGGTCATGATGTTACTTCCTCAGCATCATCTGAGGTCCCTGGGAAGAAGGATGTTATACATATTCTCAGAGAGGATTAATACGGGATCTCCGCCTCGACATGGTTGACACAGGTGTCCTCTGTCTTTTGTTTAAGGGACACACATGACTGTGCTCAGACTTTTTCTCTTGGTCATGTCCATCCCCAGTGAAAAACATCTCTTTTTGTCTAAAACATCCTCACATTTGGCTAGGGGACCAGTGACAGAATTCCCACAACAAATAAACTACAGAGAAAAAAGCAAATGAAAAGCTGGTGGACTGTGAAGCTGAAAACTTTCCATTTTGTTTGGTTTGGATGAGAGACAAAAGTTCAGAATAGAGGACTGAGTTTTGTATCACTGGATACAAATCACAGTCCTGGATTCGCAGGTGTCTTGGCTGAGAACAAGTTCCTTTTTATAGAACAGCTGGGCACTAGGACCCTGAAATCATGCTGGGGAAACATCAACATGAAAATTCCCTAATGCTTTCCTCTTATCTCTCTTCTGTTAGCTGAAATTAATGTGTGAAAATTCAGTTTTATGTACTTCTTCTTGTAGTTATTGAAAGAATATAGTATTTTATATACATTCAATTTCTAAAAGTGTGATGAAGCCAATCCAAACTTACCTTTATATGCATTTATATTTTCCCATCTGTTGCAAGTAAAATCTCTAGATAATACGGTGCGAAGATGTGCGTGAGTATTATCCAGCAAGTCTTGTTAGAAGAATCCCACCCACTGAGATGACAACATCTTGCTGGGAAAAGGGCATAGAAATGAACAGAGACCATGCAGTAAACTCCGTTATCCACATTCAAGACTTGGATGAATCCTATTGATCAGCCTTAACGATGATCAAAAGGATCTCTCATAAAAGATCATCCTGAAGACTATGGAACACACGCCAGCAGGCGATGACCACACCTCTGCCCTTCAGGTTCCTAAGGAACAGGTGCAAAGACAGAACAGCAAGGGAGGTCACCACATCCATTTGGAATTTCTTCCATTACTGACTCACATATCACCCTGGTAAATTAATGAAACCCATCAGAGAAAGGATTTGGTCATCAAAGCACTCAAAGAAGAAGGGACTTCAGATCATCACTTCACTGCATTTAGCTGCTGCATTTAGCTGCTTTAAATGAAGTCACTTTCCTTCAGGTGCCACAGAAACAATCATAGTCCAAAAGAACTCTTAGCCATAAGAAATTTTCACTAGTAGTTGAATTAATTAGTCAATTAACCAATTACTCTGCAACTCTCCTTTCTAACACAGGGTGAGTATTAAAGGGTGCCTCTTGAGATATATACCACAGCCACCAAGAAATTCCTATATCGCCAGACAGACTAGAGAGACAGGATTACATAAAACCACAGCAATACATACCAGGTAACAGATTCCTCTCCACTTGTGGTAACCAGAAACTAGGAAAATTAATGTCACAAATGACAAAAGTATTAACTAACACAACCCAAACACAAATATGTGGCATATATGTAAAAGCATTTTGTGATGAATTTAGTATTTCACAAGGAAAAGACTCTGTAATATTAATGTTTATTTAACATATATATATTATACATATCTATCTATCGATCTATCTATATATGCCTATTATATAATGAGGATAAAATTTGGGACCTTGTACATGTTAAACTTTCCCACCATGCTGTCTCCAAGCCCAGTTTCAACACTGTAATTTAATGTATGCTTCACCATTCATCTTTACATTAATTTGCATTGAATTATAAAAATGTAATTTTTAGTTTTTAAACTTCCACGAACTAACTGTGTAATATCTGGTAAGAAAAGCAGTGGAGAGTTCATGTAAGAAATGAAAAAACATAAATTAAGGATGTTGAATCTTTTTACAAATGAAGATGAATACTATTTTAGTGAAATCAGAGTCTTCACTACTTCCATGTCCTTCAGGCATTTGCACTATTAACTGCTGTCTCTAAGGTCCTCACACACCTGAGAACACGATATATCAGTAAGTTATGCAAATATGTCCTCCCTCTGCTCATGAAAACCAGCCCTGTCATGACTCCGAAGGTCAGGTAGACGACTCTTGCCTTGTCTTCCCATTCAGTAACAAGCGCTGAAGACTCCCTACATGGCTGGTTCCAGCAATCTACTCAGATAGGCATGCAGGGGTTGGGATAGAAGAAAAGACTGTTGGGTCAATTCATGAGTATGGGGACAGATTCGCTATATCAGTGTCTGTTTGCCATTCATGAGTCACACATGTGCATGTTTAAAAGAAGCTAACTATACATTGACATATCTAAATATAAATGCATTCTGTACATTATTTTTATGAGAACATATGTGGATGCTTTTTACCAAGGCACATGGTAACTTATACTATCAGAAATGAGTCTGCCAACTCCTATTTTAACTGTGAAGAACTTCATCTTACTATGGAGATTCTTGATTTTAATTGTGATTTTTCATAAGGGATTCACTTTCTTTCAAGAACCAGTTTTCTTTCTGGTATAATAAGACTCTATCTATGTGAATATAGACAGAATTGATTGGATTCATAGTGCTATTAGTTAAGGAAACAAGAGAGGACACAAAGACAAACAGAGACTTAATGGAAAGTCCCAATAGAAATCAGTGGGTCATAATGGGTCTAGATATACTCATACCATATTTTTTACATGGATCAAATTTCAAAAAATATAAACTGTAAAATACCAATTTTACATAGCTGTAGAAATTTCATACACATGTATTTCATACAATTCTTTCCCCCATAATCTCTACTCTCATTTTCCCCTCCTCCTTTGCTTTTATCCTAATAGACGATTTCACTTGCACTTCATCATGTATTTTTATTGATAGTTGTAGGTAACCATGTGATACCTAAGAACTACTGAGGAGATTCTCGTTTAATGTCTGATTTCTGAGATTGTCTTAATTAACACATACTTATCTAGCTGCATCCATTTTTCTATCACAGACATAATATCTGAATTCCTTGTAGATGAAAATTTTATGCTGTGTAGTTTATGTAAACGTGTCTTCTTGGTGAGATCCTCTGTTGACAGATACATAATTTAGTTATTTGGCATTGCTGCAGTAAGCACTGTTGTACAAATATTTAGGAGGTATATTTGCTTTGGTTCATTTGATAGAGTTTTTAGTATATAGTTTTTTTGGAAAGGCAAATATTAACTGCATATATCAGACAGGAGTCTTTAAAATTCCAACTCAGCAGGTTTTAAATTCCCATCAATGTCATCATAATCTCAGCCACCAACTTAAGTAAGTCTGATAACCTTGTTCCAAGTGGACCCCCTGTATTAGCTCTGTTATCTATTGAGACTTAGGTCCTGATTACTTCCTCATCATCTGCAGAGGACCCAGGGAAGAAGGATACTATACACATCCTCAGAGAGAATTAGGACTGGGAACTCAGCATCCTGCTGTCTGATCTGGTCCAGGTGTCCTCTAACTTCTTCTCCAGTAGGGCCATGTCCTTATTAAAAAGTACCATTCTCATGAATATTCAAATCATCTGAATCTATGGTGGTAAATACAGAGATGTTCACATCACCACCAACAAGTGATCAGTGTCCTCTCCACAGTTACTGAACACACAGGTCCTCACCATGGGATGGAGCTGGATCATACTCTTCCTTGTGTCAGTAACTACAGGTAAGTGGCTCTAAGTTCCAAACTTGGAGAATAAAATGGTATGAGGTGACAATGACCCCTACTATCTATTTTTCTCAACAGGTGTCCAAACACAGGTCCAGCTGCAGCAGTCTGGGCCTGAGCTTGGGAAACCTGGTTCCTCAGTGAAGTTGTCCTGCAAGGCTTCAGGCTACACCTTCACTGGCTACGGTATGCGTTGGGTAAAGCAGAGGCCTGGACAGGGCCTGGAGTGGATTGGATGGATTAATACTTCAAGTGGTAATACTGGATACGCACAGAAGTTCCAGGGCAAGGCCATGCTGACTAGAGACGTATCCTCCAGCACGGCCTACATGGAGCTCAGCAGCCTGACATCTGAGGACTCTGCCATCTATTTCTGTGCAAGAGACCCAGTGGTGCAACCACATCCTGTGTGTGTCAGAAACCCTGGAGGAGAAGGAAGCTCCACAAGAATGGAGATGACAGAAAGATCAGTCTGGGGACTTGTTCAGAAATAATCATTCTAGTGTTCCCTTCTCTTCCTCCTTCTCAAAGTCCCATATTGTTTAATACAACTTTTCAAAAGACATTTGAGTGAAAAATGGTTTTGTCTTAAGATGCCTCTAGGGGACACTCCCAGAAAATTTCATTAAAGCTTAAGAACCAGAACAAATGTCAGCTTTGTAGAATTTCATTTTACTATGGAGATTTGTGAGATTAATGTTGGTTTCTGATAAAGATTCTCTTTCTTTCTGAACCAGTTTTCTTTCTGGTATACTAGTGAAGGATTGCATCAATGTCATATTAGTTAGTAAAATAGGAGAGGACATGAAGAGGGACAGAGGGAAGAGGGAAAGCATGAAAAGGAAACATTGGGGCATACCGGGTATAGATATGATCATACTATGTTTTATACATGGATTTAATTGAAATATAAAATATGAACTACAAAATATCAATTTTACATAGTTTCAAAATTTTCATACTCATGTATTCTGTTCTTTGTGTTATTCCCCCCAAAATCTCTTCCATTCTTTTTCTCTCCCTCCTAGTTTACTCTACTAGACAACACACTTATAATTCATCATGTATTTTTATTCATAGTTCCATGTAAGCATGCGACATCTAAGAACTACTGATGAGAGACTCATTTGATACCTGATTTCTGAGATTGCCTTAACGAATGAATTTATCTCTAGTTGCATCCTAACTGATGTAAGTTTCATTTCCTTGTAGATGCATAACTTCTGTTAAGTTGTCTATATAAACATTCTTCTTGATGAGATCCTCAGTTGAAAGATATATAGTTTATTTCCATTTGTTATTTTGATATTGCTTCAGTAATCAAGGCGTTTACTTGATTTCTGAGGTTTATTTGCTTTTGTTCCTTTGGGAGAATTTTCAGTATACAGGCAAATATTCATTGCATATATTTTAAAGAGGCTGTAAATTTAATACTCAGTAGGTTTTAAATTTCTCATCATTGTCACCATCATCACAGCAACCCTCTGTAAATCAATCTGATAACCTTGTCCCAAGTGGAACCATTGTCTCAGGCCTGACATCCTTTGAGACCTTTCACTAATAGTTGAATTAATTAGTCAATTAACCAATTACTCTGCAACTCTCCTTTCAAATACAGGGTGACTATTAAAGGGTGCCTCGTGAGACATATCCCACAGCCACCAAGAAATTCCTATATCGCCAGGCCGACTAGAGAGACAGGACTACAAAAAACCACGGCAATAAAGACCAGGTAACAGATTCCCCTCCATTTTGTGGTAATCGGAGACTAGGAAAATGCATATCACAAATGCCAAAAATGTTAACTAACCAAACCCAAACCCAAATATATGGCATATATGTAAAAGCATTTTGTGATGACTTTAGTATTTCACGAGGAAAAGATTCTGTAATATTAATGTTTATTTGACACATATATTACACATATCTATTTATCTATAAATGCCTATTATATAATGAGGATAAAATTTGGGACCTTGTTTATGTTAAACTTTCCCACCATGCTGTCTCCAAGCCCAGTTTCAACACTGTAATTTAATGTATGCTTCACTAATCATTTATCTTTACATTAGTTTGCATTGAATTATCAAACTGTAATTTTTAGTTTTTAAACTTCCATGAACTTACTGTGCAATATCTGGTAAGAAAAGCAGTGGAGAGTTCATGTAAAAAAATGAAAAAACATAAATTAAGGATGTTGAACGTTTTTACAAATGAATGATGAATACTATTTTAGTGAAATCAGGCTCCTCACTACTTCCTTGTCCTTCAGGCGTTTGCACTATTAACTGCTGCCTCTAAGGTCCACACACACCTGAGAACAAGATATATCAGGAAGATATGCAAATATGTCCTTCTCTGCTCATGAAAACCAGCCCTGCCATGACTCCACAGGAAAGGCAGATGACTCTTGCCCTGTCTTTCCATTCAGTGACAAGCGCTGAAGGCATGACAATCAACATGGGGTTGAGGCTGCATTGAGTTTTCTTTGTTGCTCTTTTAAAAGGTAGATGACAAGGGATACTGAGTGAGTGAGTGGACAAGAATGGGAGAGAAACTAGACAAGCGTGACAGTTTCTTGATCCTCTCTGTTTGCAGGTGTCCAGTGTGAGGTACAGCTGGTGGAGTCTGGAGGAGGCTTAGAGCAGGCTGGAAAGTCCCTGAAACTCTCCTGTGAAGCTCCTGGATTCACCTTCAGTGATGCTGCTATGACCTGGGTCCGCCAGGCTCCAGAAAAAGGGCTGGAGTGGGTTGCAAGCATAATAACAAAACCCAATAATTATGCAACCTATTATGCAGATTCGGTGAAAGACAGATTCACCATCTCCACAGATGATTCCCAAAGCATGTTCTACCTGCAAATGAAAACCTGAACTGAGGACATGGCCATGTGTTACTGTACTAATGACACAGTCAGGATCTTCAGTGTGAGCCCAGAGAAAAACCATGCTGCCAGGTTTATGAAGCCAGCAGTGGGCACTCAGCACACATAAAGCCTAGGTTCTGACATAACTGATTCTATTTTTCTTTTTTTTATCTGGGTGCACTCTCCATTTGCATGTTTTCTGGGGGATCCTTTTGGCAATTGTGGACCCTAGGAATTCATCATGCCTCCAAAACGATGAGTTCTGTGTTGACCAACATTGTTAAAACAAATATTTAATATTCCTTCTTTAACAAAATGCAGAGTGATTCTCTGTGGTCACCAGTATCAGCTGGTGGGGAAGATCAGGAACCTCAGGTGGACTTTTCCCTCAAAATGAGGTTGGGGCAGTTCCTAGACTTGAGCAGTGTTAGTAAATCTGATGGAACCAAATGGAAGGGGAGCCAACTCAGTCACAGTAAGCACCTTGAGTTGTCCAAACAACTCTCCTCTTCTGGAGGGCTGTGCATATAATTCTAAGAAGTGATTGAGTTGTTATTTTAATTAAAATATTTTCATTACAGAATTCCTCATAGTGTCTTCTGCCCTGTGTTGGATTAGATAATTCTAGTTCTGACCTCTGTGCACTAACTCAGAGCTCAGCTGCTCATCTGGAGCTATTTGATCACTGCTGTGTGGTCTGGACAGTGTGCCTTCCTCTGAGCTTCTATTGTGGATTCTCAGGTCCTGGTCTGGTTGCTCTTGGTTATGAATCCATTCTCACTATATTCATAAAAATTCCTGGTGAATCTGCCTTCACGACTCAAAGAGAGAGCACTTTTAAGTTGACAGCAAGGATCCAAATGACCCTATGTTGGTAAAAATCTGAGTGTTTGTTTCTAAGAATATTGGAAGAATATTTTGGAGAAGACATTTTGAATATGTGGAAATTCTGTTAGCCACTTGCAAATGAAAATTTAGTTTTCTTCGTGGGAATGTCACTTTCAAAACAGACCACTGTTTTTTATAGTTCCGTGGCAAGCAGTAAGTGGCCTACACAAAATTGACTCACTGGCATATGTGGTGGTTCTTTGCCTTGTAGTGGTAAATGAGGGCTTTGCTTTTGTATGTTTATTTGATTTTTCATACAGGTTCTTCATTTGTGTATTATGGCTTCCACTTTAGGGTTTTCATGGGAATCATGTGTGTTTGGAAAAAAACCTATCACAAAAAGTGAAGTAAATATACCGAAAAACATGAAAGAAATAATTTCTAAATATAACACCTCTAGGACAGTTAATGTACTCTGCTATTTACATTCACATACTTTATTTTAAGATCTGGTTCTTTTTACTGGCAGAATTGAAAGAGAGTTTGGAATTTTACAGTTGATCCTTTATCCCATATTCACAGCCTTCCCATTCCCGATACCCTGTGTGCAGCTCAAGCCTTTCACAGAGCACACACCTGCAGTGACAACCATCACCTCTCCCATTCATGGGCTCCATGTGGTTCACCTGCTACTGTAGAACACTTGGATTAGCTAAATTCAAGAACCATAAACAGGTCTGACCTGGTGCAAAGGAATCCTTTAGATTAATATATGTGAGATGTATCTTTACTCAACTACAGTTACTCATGTTTCTCTAAAAGGCAATCCCTCCACCAACAAATATGAATTTGTGTGTATAATATCGATGACATCATACTAGGAATGATTTCTGGTGAGTGTGATTTCTCAATTATGTGACAGAACATTTACAATACTATGCCTAATTCAAAATGCTTCTTTTACTATCCTATGTAAGTACAATGATGACAGTAGACATCATAGATTCACCAGGAGAATCTGTGTTCTGTTCATTCCCACCTGTAATTATGTGGCTCCCAAAATGAAAATATGCTCCTGATCTCCAGGGGAAATTGGAGACTTCATACATTGCTGGTACCAGCAATCTACTGCGATAGACTTGCAGGGGTGTGTATAGAAGTAATGCTGTTGGGTCAATTCATGAGTCTGGTTACAGGATGTCAGTATCAGTATCTGTTGCCATTCATGAGTCACACATGGGCAAATTTAAAAGAATCCAACTATACATTGACATGTGCAAATATAAATGCATTCTGTTCATTATTTTAATGAGGACATATGTTGATGCTTTTCACCATGGCACATGGTAACTTATACTATCAGAAATGACAATGTTTAGATCCTTTGCTATTGCCAGGAAAGCTGCAGAACTCGTCATTGTTTCTGCCTGACAGGTACCAATTGTCCTTGTCCTTAGGTACCACTTTACATGTCAAAACTTGTCCTGGTGAAGTCCTCAGAGATCTGGTCCTTACCCACACTGGCCCTGCTTACTCCATCACACTCTGATACATACTGAGGTTGAGTTTGTCCCAGAAAAGAGGCTGTGGTCCTGGGAGAATGAGTTATCTTGGAGTCACAGAAAACAGGTCATTCTCCTTCAGTTTCATCCTCACCTTCAGAAACCCATTTGAGGAAGAGTTGTCCTCAAGACTGACTTATGTTATAGAAGTGACAGCCACATATGCTGTGATGTTCATACCGAGGGACACCATGTTCTGGCAAACAGCACTCGAGCTGTGGTCTCAGGAAGAGCATTGGAGCTCATCCCCATAGGAGTCCCACAGCAGACTGGAACTCAAGATCAGCCCAGGGAGCAGGAGCAGAGAGTGTCTAAGCATTTGTTTTCTTGGGACCTTGAACTTACAGCAAATCTAATGGTTTCCCTTAAAAAACCAAAATCCTCTATATGTTGAACTATTAAAATGGAACAAAGTTGTAGAAGTGTCTGTTTTCGTTATAATTATACATACTCATTTTTACCCATGCAGTTTGTCACTTATATGAGCAGAAATAACCCTGACATTGTCAACAGTGTTAGACACTGAGGAATGATGAGTGTACCTGTTGATTTCATTCTGATGAGAGACAGCCCATTACTGGGATTCCATTTTTAATCTTTAGCATTCAGACAGGAGCTCAAAGGCAATCAAGGCTCAGGGATTAAACTACAAAAGTTCATATCTGACATGGCTCTGTCTATATTGGTGTGTACCTCAGTCCCAGAAACAATCTGGACTTTTCCTCTGAAAATAAATTTCTCTTTTTCTTAAAATTTAATTAATTGAAACAAACAGCTAAATGTTTTTTGAAATAGAATTCTGAGAACTCCTTTTAACCCAAACTCTCTCATCAAGATCAGGTCTCAGCAGAAAGCTTAAAGCTGTCATTGAGAAATCCTTCAGTGTTTTAATGACACATTCACTATCCAGTTCTCCCTAAGGCTGATATCTGCTACCACTGAAGTCAGCCCTGCATTACATTGCAGCAAACACAGTGAGGAGGTGCCCTGTGTGCTCAGAAACAACCTCATTTTGAGGGTGCTCGGGACCAGCAGAGGGCACTGCAGAACTCACCAGGAAAGAAAATGTAGTAGGAGACACAGAGATCTGGAGAGTGAGGGAGTCCTCTGAGACCCAAAGTTTTCCTATCCTCACCTCAAATAACTGCCAAGAAAATGCAATACACTTGGTGTAGCTACTGTAAGAAAACTTCAGACTTGGTATAGTAAAAGTTCTTTGTTTAGTAATATTGCACATATATGTTTTAGTCATCAGATGTGAACCTTATAATAAGGACAAACATGCACACACATATAGCAAGGCAGCAGTTTTCAAATAGACATCATCCTCACATCCACCAGCAGCAGCATCTAACTGTATCTGTTACTTCTTTCCACAGGAGTAGGGGTTTTCTCAATTGGAATATTGTACAGTGACCTGAGATCTCAGTCCTTGAAATTCCAGCCACAGTACTGAATCCTTGTAGCTCTGCTATGGGAGACCTGGTCAAAAGGTGTGATACACTGCCCTGTGAATCCATACCTCAGTGGGGAGAGAGAGGAAGAAAATTGGGATAATCACACAATGTGTCTTTTGCTGAGTTTAGGATTTCATGTATCATTTTTCTCTGCATATTTTTCTAAAAGATAAGATATTTAGTCATATTGTTAATACCTAGCCTAATATGTGGTTTAATGTCTAGGGAAAAAGTTTCA
This sequence comes from Mesocricetus auratus, assembly GCF_017639785.1. Classification (NCBI taxonomy): domain Eukaryota; kingdom Metazoa; phylum Chordata; class Mammalia; order Rodentia; family Cricetidae; genus Mesocricetus; species Mesocricetus auratus. The sequence goes on from NW_024429186.1 coordinate 4,133,477, forward strand.
GAAGAAAGTACCTTAAATCTAGACTGTCCTCATTCTCACTCAGGTGAACTAAGAGAGAGAAAATGAGACATCCTCACAACTACACCACTGCAGTGTCCTTCACAGGTGAGTTCTCACTATGTGATATAGGAGATCGTGATGCGTAGGCCTCCTCCATGTATTCCCTATGCTCTGTAAATCAGTGAAGATCAGCTTGCTCATGGTCCTTTCTCATGTTTAAAGGATGAGTGTCCTTCAATGCGTTGTGATGTCCTGATTTTATGTACTGCATCTGTCCTGGTGTTTATATTTACACCCAGAATATTTCATTGGTGTTTAAGGACAAACTCCAATTTTAGCGGTTTAGAACTTTATCTGAATATGGAGATTCTTGAGTTTAATTGTGATTTTTCATAAGGGATTCACTTTCTTTCAAGAACCAGTTTTCTTTCTGGTATACAATTATAAGACTCTATGTGTATACAGACAGAATTAATTGGATTCATTGTACTATTAGTTACGGAAATAATAGAGGACACAAAGACAGACAGAGATTTACTGCCAAGTCCCAAGAGGAATTAGTGGAGCATAATGAGTATAGATATGCTCATACCATATTTTGTAAATGGATCAAATTTCAAAAAATATAAAATGTAAAATACCAATTTTACATAGTTTTGAAATTTCATACACATGTATTTCATAAAGTTGTTTCCCCCATAATCTCTACTCTCATTTCCCCTCCTCCTTTACTTTTATCCTAATAATCGATTTCACTTGCACTTCATCATGTATTTTCATTCGTAGTTGTACGTAAGCATGTGATACATATGAACTACTGAGGAGAGTCTGATTTAATGTCTGATTTCTGAGATGGTCTTAATTAACACATATTTATCTAGCTGCATCCATTCTTATATCACTGACATAATGGTAGATGAAAATTTTATGCTGCTTTGTTTATATAAAGGTGTCTTCTTGATGAGATCCTCTTTTGAAAGATATATAATTTAGTAATTTTGACATTGCTGCAGTAAGCACTGTTGTGTAAATATTTGGGAGGTATATTTGCTTCAGTTCATTTGATAGAGTTTTATTATATAGTTTTATGGAAAGGTAAATATTAATTACATATATCAGAAAGGAGACTTTAAAATTCCAACTCAGCAGGTTTAAAATTCCCATCAATGTCATCATTTTCTCAGGCACCATCTTTAAATAAGTCTGATAACCTTGTTCCAAGTGGAGCCTCTGTATCAGATCTGATATCTATTGAGGGTTTGATCCTGATGTTACTTCCTCATCAGCTCCAGAGGACTCAGGGAAGAAGGATACTATACATGTCCTCAGAGAGAATTAGGACTGGGAACTCAGCATCCTGCTGTCTGATCCAGGTGTCCTCTAACTTCTCCAGTAGGACCATGTCCTTATTAAAAAGTACCATTGTCATGAATATTCAAATCATCTGAGTCTATGGTGGTAAATACAGAGATGTCCACATCACCCCCAACATATGATCAGTGTCCTCTCCACAGCTACTGAACACACACGTCCTCACCATGGGATGGAGCTGGATCATACTCTTCCTTGTGTCAGTAACTACAGGTAAGTGGCTCCAAGTTCCAAACCTGGAGAAGAAACTTGTTCTGGGTTGACAATGACCCCTACTATGTATTTTTCTCTACAAGTGTCCAATCACAGGTCCAGCTGCAGCAGTCTGGGCCTGATCTTGGGAAACCTGGTTCCTCAGTGAAGTTGTCATGCAAGGCTTCTGGCTACACCTTCACGGGCTACACTATGCACTGGGCGAAACAGAGTCCTGGACAGGGCCTAGAGTGGATTGGATAGATTGGTACTTCAAGTGGTAATACAAAATACGCACAGAAGTTCCAGGGCAAGGCCACACTGACTAGAGACATACCCTCCAGCAGGGCCTACATGGAGCTCAGTATCCTGACATCTGAGGACTCAGCCATCTATTTCTCTGCAAGAGACACAGTGGTGCAACCATATCCTGTGTGTGTCAGAAACCCTGGAGGAGCAGGAAGCTCCACAAGAATGGAGATGACAGAAAGATCAGTCTGGGGACTTGCTCAGAAATAATCATTCTAGTGTTCCCTTCTCTGCCTCCTTCTCAAAGTCCTATTTTGCTTAATACAAAAATGGTTTTGTCTTAGGATGCCTCTAGAGGACACCATATCATGAGACAGTATTGACTTGTGACTGCTTTAATTGACACCGTTCTTTAATAAAACAATAAAAAGTGAAGCTGTGATGAAGAATTATGATGAAAATACATCTTTATCTTGAGTGCTGGGAAGTTTTGCAGCAAAAACTGACAATAAAGTACAATACACATTTGAACTATGCAATCCAAATCACCAAAATCTGACAAATAAATGTTCGTTTCACAGTCTTAAATCTTATTTTGTTGTAAATTGTTCTTTTTTATATTTTATTTTTAGGATGCAAATTAATACAACAAGGATATATGTCCATTTATGTTCATAACAGCATTATTTGTAATAGCCAGAATCTGCAAATGACCTAGATGCCCCAAAACTGAATAATGGATATTGAACATGTGGTTCATTTATACAATGCTGTATTATTAAGCAAAGCAAATAAACGATCAATGGAATCTTGAAATTCACAGTCCAATGGATGTAACTAGAAGAAACCATCCTGAGGTAACCTAGTCACAAAAAACACACACATATAGTATGCCCAGTTTTAGAGAGGGAGGAGTGATGAGCAAAGGAGTTAACAACAGGCTGGCGAAGCCCATAAAAACAGCTGACCTGAACAGGGAGAAATACATGGACCCCAGACTCATAGCTAGGAAATCAGCAGAGGACTTACCCAGACCCCCTGAATGTGGATGTCAATTAGGCTTGGGCAATCTTTTGGGCCTGTGGTAGAGGATCAATATTTACACCTAGCATAGGAATGGATGTTGGGAGCCTGATGGGGAAGTCTTGTGTGTATGTCAATAAAACACTGTTGGCCAAAAGTGAAGCAAGCTAGCTGGGACTAGGAGTCAAGGAGTATTCTGGGAAGGAGAAACACAGGGAGTTATGATGTAGCTGCATAGGGATCAAAAGTCCGGACCTTTTCTCTGGTAAGAGAAATACTTAGATTAACAATTATGGGGTAAATACTTAAGTCAGAGCTAGCCAGTATGAAACAAGCAAGGCCACCAGCTTCATAATTAATACAGCATCTTGTGTGTTATTTGGGGACTACAACGTGGCAGAGCCCAGGAGACTGGTAGGGAGAAAAACCAAAGTGGCTGTCAAGGACAAGGCTTCACTCAACAGGAGCCCTTTCCAGATAGAGGGCTACTCTCTCAACCTAGACACACAGGGGATGACATAGGCTCTGCTCCAATTGATATGATAGACTTTGAAGATCCCCATCGTAGGCATCACCGTACTAGGTGAGCAGAAATGGGGTGGGTTAGGGAGTTGGTGGAGGCCAGGGGATGAGGAAATGGAGAGTCAACTGGGATTCATATGTTCCTAATTTAAATTTTAAAAGTAAGGAAATAATTCATAGAATATTGTGAATTATAAGACCTGAAATTTGAGAGAAAGGATGTAAAACACTATGCCCTGGTCATGAAAAACTATGGCCATTATTAATTCCCTGGCAGCTACAGGTGCTTACACTGGACTTGTAGCTAAGCATTCTATCGGTAATGAGGGCTGGATAATGGAGGGGCTCTTGGGGGCCTACTACTTCACTTATAGACTGATGATTCCTGACAATTATGCTGAACAGAATATTGATTTTTTAATTATTTAATATTTTTATCATGATAGTACATTAAGATGTATACTTACTAGTGTACATACCAGGCTTCACTAGTTTTACTTCCATAGCTCTTTAGACATGCCTTGTTAAAATTAATTGGTCATAAAACAAGTGAAATTTAAATGAACATTTGAAATTAATTGAGGGAGAAAGTAGGAGGTTGACAAGAACAAGAGGAAGGTAAGACAGGTGTGAGTCTTTGAGGTGTAAGCAATTTTCAGAAATAAATTTTAATCAATTGAAACTAACAAAAATTGGACAAATATTTTTCTTTTCTAATAATATTCTGAGAAATCTTTTTAACTCAAATTCTCTCATCAGGATCAGCTCTCATTAGAAAGTGTGCAGCTGTGAGTGAGAATACCCTCAGTGTGTCAGTGAAACATTCAAGTACCAATTCTCCCTGAAGCTGAGCTCTGCTACCACTGAAAACACAGCCCTGAATTACACTTCAGCAGACACAGTGAGCATGTTCCCTGTGTGCCCAGAAACAACCTCAATGTGAGGATGCCCAGGACCAGCAGGGGGCGCCGCAGACCCAACTTTTACCAGGAAAGAAAATGTAGTAGGTGAGAGAAACATGTGGAGAGTGAGGGAGTCCTCAGAGATCCTAATATTTCCTGGCCTGACTTCCAGCTGAGACCATGAAATATACATGGTGTAGCTACTGCAGTCAGACTCCAAACTCAGTAGTGTAAATCTTGGTTAAGTCATATTTCCCATATGTATTGAAGTCATTATTGGGGAACCTTATTGGAAGGACAAACGTCCAATGGACATACAGGTAAGAATGTCACACGTTTTCACACAGGAGGAGTCAGACTTCCAGTCATCATCATCACAGCCATCAGCAGTAGCATCTATAATTCCAGCTGTAGTTTCTCTCCCCTGGGGGAGGGGTTTGCATATCTGGAATAGTTGACTGTGAACTGGGATCTCAGTCTTTGAAGTTCTGGGCCCTGTGTGGAGCTCATGTAGCTCTCCTGTTGGAGAACTAGTCCCAAGTTGTGACACACACAATGCCCTGTTCAGCCCCCAGCTCAGGGGAAGGATAAAGAGAGAACCTGGGGATAATCACACTATATGTCTTTCACCACATTTAGGATTTCATCTCTCATTTTTCTCTGTGTAATTTTTCTAAAAGGAAAGGTGTATAGTCAAAGTGGGAATACCTAGCCTAATACATGAATTTGTGTCTTGTGAAAAGAATATAGAAAAAAGTACATTAAATCCAGACTGTCATCGTTCTCACTCAGGATCCCTAAGGTAGACAAGGTGAAATATCCTCATCCCTAAACCACTCCACTGTCCTGCACACGTGAATTCTGACAATGTTTCATATGATATCCTGATGCATGGGCCCCTCCATCTGTTACCAACTCTCTGGAATTCACAAGATTCAACTTCAGCACAGACCTTTCTCATGTTGAAAGCATGAGAGTCCTTCAGTAAGTGTGATGTCCCATGTTTATGTACCACACCTGTCCTGGTGTTCAGATTTACTCCCAGAACATTTCATTACTGCTTAAGAACCAGAACCAATGTCAGCTTTGTAGAATTTCATTTTAATATAGAGATTCGTGAGATTAATGGTGGTTACTCATCAGGGATTCTCTTTCTTTCTAACACCAGTTTTCTTTCTCGTATACTAGTGAAGGACTCCTGCTATGTGTATATAGATAGAGACGATTGTATCAATGTCATATTAGTTAGTGAAACAAGAGAGGACATCAAGATGGACAGAGACTTATTGGAAAGCAATAAAAGGAAACATTGGGGCATACTGGATATAGACATGATCATACTATGTTTTATACATGGATTAAATTAAAAATATAAAATATGAAATTCAAAATATCAATTTAAATTGTTTTAGAATTTTCATACTCATGTATTTTGTGCTTTGTGTTATCCCCCCCATAATCTCTTCCCTTCATTTTCTCTCCCCACATAGTTTACTCTACTAGACAACTCACTTCATCATGTATTTTTATTCATAGTTGTATGTAAGCATGTGATATCTAAAAACTACTAATGAAAGTCTCATTTGATATCTGATTTCTGAGATTGCCTTATCTAATGCATTTATCTCTAGTTGCATCCTAACTCAATAAGCTTCATATTTCTTGTAGATGTATAACTTCGCTTGAGTTGTTTATATAAACATTGTTCTTGATGAGATCCTCTGTTGAAAGATATATAGTTTATTTCCACAATTTTGTTATTGTGATATTGTTTCAGTAATCAAGCTGTTTACTTGATTTCTGATGTATATTTGGTTTAGTTCATTTGGAGGAGTTTTTCAGTATACAGGCAAATATTCATCGCTTATATTTTAAAGAGGCTGTAAATTTAATACTCAGTAGGATTTAAATTTCTCATCACTATCACCTTCATCACAGCCACCCTAAATCAAT